>NW_027111919.1:423474-438537 GCF_000696795.3 Halyomorpha halys | reverse complement strand
ATACATATATATATATACTTTAAACTCGTAATTTCAGTTTCGGAGCAACTTTTCGTTTTCGAGCAAGGCCATTAAATTTTAAGAGACGCGGATACAAAACTAAAAATAAAATTGCATTGAAAACTACGATTCAGAATTTTTCAAGGTCAATACGAATTTTTTTTACTTCCCTTTACATTATATATTTCATATACAAGTAAGTTAAAGTAAAAATTATTATTCACGATTTTCTATTACTATTATATACCTAATTATTGTTTTCATTAGTATAATTTATTTTTATATATACCAAGATATATATCTTGAATATAGTATGGTTTATATTAAGATAACTGAACATATTACGCAGGAACACTAAATAAATAGAATGCGTCTCTCTGTTGAAATCCACTCCCGATTCTGAGATAAAAGCTTCATCATTAAGTTTAACAAAAACCATTTTCATATTCCACGAAAGAAAAACCAAAAGTATAAATACGGAATGAAAGAGACTTAATTAAAAAAAAAAAAAAAGAAGGAACATAATTGGTTTAGAACCAGACTGACCCAGTTAACCTTTTGCTAAATCCAGTTCCTCTTCGAAAAATATAAACCGTATATTTACACAGGTTAAAATGTCAAATATTTTCTGAGGATGAAATTGAATATATTATTACAACTTTATCAAGATTAATAGAGATTCACTTTTATAGTTATTTTTCCAACTCAGTATTAACAGATTTAGATAAGGCTTACGATCACCGAATGGACAAAAAAGTTAAAGACATACAACTTTATTATAAATTTTATTTTTAAAAACACATTAAAAAACATCTGATTTATTCTGGTTGCAACCTAGGTGACAAGAAGAGTATATATGTAAAACAATGTTTTAGAGACCTAATTAAAAAAGATATATAAAACACAGTTTGCAATATAAAACTTTAGAAAAATACAATAAAAAATATTGTGGGAAGTGCCACGAATTTAATTATGACAAATAATAGATCAAAATGAAGAAGATACTGTTGCTGAAAAGCAATAAAAGGCTGCATAAAAAAAAAAAAAATTGAACAACTCTGCCAGATGAAGTAATTCATTTGACTATTTGGTCCTTATAAAGATCTTAAAATTCATTATATAATAGGCTTAAAGTAGCTTCAATGTCGCGATATGTACTGTCAACTATTAGACAAGACCTGGCACAATAGTGCTGCGACAGTATATGCTGTCATGACAACATCTTTCCTGCAGTTTGCACTATAGTAGTGGCAGCGACATCAGTAATGGCTGGAAATGTGACCGTATTAACGAGCCTTCAAGCTGTAATTCTGTGCCTTCAATTATTACAAACACTATTCCACACTACAGGTGGACACTTTTTGTTACTAATTAATTATTTAGTTTATATGTTTTTTTTTTTGTTTTTTTTTACGAAACTATTGGATAATGTTGTCCTTTATACTTAAAAAGACACAATCAGTGGTTTATTACGAATGAAATAATATATATTAAGTAATAAATATTTTTTGTAAAAAATAAACAGGATAGAAATTCATTGCAGATTATAGATTTGTAGGGAAAAAAATTCTTTAAGAAAACAAATACTATTTTCCAACCTTAGAAAGTGAATGTGGTCATATTTTACAAACGATTGCATAAGAAATATCTAACAACTGTCCGGTGAAAGGGTTATGTGATTGAAACAACTTTTCTGACTACTCATGCCTGATCGAATTTCAATATCCTTTTGAATTTTTTTTATAAAATTTGATTAAGGAAGTAAAAATTTTTTGCTTTGATAAAAAACAAAATACTCGTAAGTTTAATAAAATAAGTAAAATTAAGCTAGAAAAAAGTATTTAAAAAAACTCGCTAACGCATACAAATCAACTATTTCATAATCCAGAGATGGAAATTCTGGAACAAAATTACATAAAAATTAAGGTATAGAGGCTCTTCAGATCAGATAAGGGGTTCTTCAAATTCTGTTTTGAACAATTTTGGGTTACCAACAGCAAGCAGTTAAAATCATTAATTTATTTAATATTTGGAAAAAAAAATATTAAAAAGAAAAATTATGCATTTTCATGATGTACTTTTCTTAGTTTTTAATTATAAAAATCATGAATTACTCTTTCACTATTTTATTTACTTAAGTGCTTTAGTTTCTATTATCATCAGTGATAAGCTGCTTTATCTTTCTTGAAACAAACTTTCTTCTCAGTTTATTCTCAATATGTTGTAATTTATTTGATCACAAGAGTGAGGATGTGCTAGTTGGTCCATGGGTTAAAGATGGCACTGGTCAGAATAACCACTAAAGATACCACTATTTTCTCAATTTAGAAAGAGTAGTAACCTCTACTTGCACTCTCTTGTATACACTACAGCTGTAGCCGATTACAAGTACAATAAATTAAAAAACTGACCAAAATTGGTCAATTGGTTATAATATCAATCATAGGAGTTCAGACGCCCCATAGGTCATGGTGTCCTGGATTCAGGCCCAATGGGTGTAGATGGCCCAGAGAGAAATACAAACCATTATACTGTTTCACTAAATTTATAGTATGTTACTGTAGTTGAACTAAAGATTAGTAGTTAAAAACCTCTTTTGGCAGATCTTTTGGAAATTTTAAATCATTATAATTAAATTATACTTATTAAACTATTAGTAAAATAATGACCCCTTTTATGGAAATCTAAATGCACGGGATTTAAATAAATCTTAAAAGTTTTTTAGACCATATAAGAAATAAACTATAACTTACCATTTATTTATCTGAGAATTACTAAATAATTTAGAATTATTATAATCATTAATAAAAATCTCCTATTTTCTAAAATTATGTTTTTTCATTTAAAATACCTGATTTTTAAATTAAAAATTCAAAACAATTGCAATTGCATTTAAACACTGTTTGATAACAAAAAAAACTAACATAGTAAGCAAAACAGACATTCAGCGCTATCTCTTGGTAAGCTTAGGAACTACAATGAGTACCACAAACCAGGTAATGGTTATTTTATTATTTTTTTGTAAATTTTTTATATTATATAAATATGAGCACTTTATTACTAATTTCATTTAAATATTAAACAACTGAATGTTTATTACAAATAAAAATTATAAATTAAGAATAACTGATTAAAAACAGACATGTAGCGCCATCTGTAGATCAGCTACAAAACTACTCTGAATACAACCATCCAAATGATATAAATTTGATTTCATTTTCTCATAATTAATTTGCCACGCATTTTTAGAATGTATATATTTTGTTATTCTGTAAATAGAATTATTTAGGTTCGGACACGCTCCATTAAATAATTATATAAATGAATTATAATTATTTTATTATATACATTAGAATGTTTATTATTTTTTAGCAAACATTAACAATAATACTTAAGATAATGGTTTCATTGTATCTAGATATATATTTGATTAAAATTAAATTTTTGTTTTGCATATATACAACATTATATTCTTATTTAAACCTAAAAAATTTTCATTGGACATAGCTCTTTCTAGATTATCTTATGATTATATTATTAGATTATATAGATTCGATTATTATAAATTAAAATTATAAAGAAAATTCATTGAATTTCAAAAAATATTCTAATTACTAAGCAATTATAGTTATGCATACCAGCAGCTAATAAAATGATTATTATTTATTGTTTGCCAAATCTGGTAACATATATAACAAGAGGCTTCCTTATATAGTTATATGTAAGAAAAGAAATTTATATAATAAACAATAATTAAGTACTTTGAATGTTAAATTTGTATTCTTTGAACTCTCAACAATACTTTTTTCTTTATGAAGTATTTATACTGAATTATCCTTCTCTTAAATATGTTTTAAAGCAATTATTTAATTTTTTTTTCCTAATTCAATTATATTTTAATAATTTTTATATTTTAAAATAAATATATTCTGCTATTAATTAAAAATAATCAAAATTTTAAAACTGCTTAGTGGTACCAAATGAATAAGTAAGCATTAGTAATAATAAAAGCCAAAACTAAAATTGGCTCTAAGCAAAATATGGAATATGTTAAATCAATAAAAACTGATTAGTAATTAATTATTAATAGTCACCCAACTTTGTTAATATAATTTAATTTCGAAGAGATACTGGGAGGAGAAAAACAAAATATAAATACATAAAATAAGAAACAAATAGATTCTTACAGCAATATAAATAAGAAATATTATTTTTCTAGTTTCTAGATATTTTGGTTTTGCTATCTTTTTAAATTTTTCCTTCAAAATTGTTTCTGAAGTGGGTTACTTTCTCAAACACTGTTTTAAGTTTAGAATGGCTTTTATTTATACTTATAGTTATGCACAGGGCATTTAATAAGAAGAATTTTATAAATGTTTATTTAACTTAATGTAGTAGAGAAAAACAACACTTTTTTGGACAATAATTTTATATTTAAGTTTGATTTATATCTTGTGAAATATCCTGCGCATAACATTATGCATATATATTTAATAAGAAGGATTTTATAAATTTTTGTTTAACTTAATGTAGTAGAGAAAGACAAGAAAGACTTTTTTCGACTCAAGAGACTCTAAAACTTGTAAATTTTGTATTTGTATAATAATTTTACTTTTCATAAATATTTAAGTTTTATTTATATCTCGTGAAATACCCAGTGCATAACTTAATACATATATATTTAATAAAGAGAATTTTATAAATTTTTATTTAACTTAATGTAATAGAGAAAAACAACATTTTTTTGGACTCCAGAGACTTATATTACTTTAAATTTTATGTTATTGTAAGTACAATAATTGTAATTTTTGTTTATCTCGTGAAACACTCTTTCCATATATTAATACATATATATTTAATAAATTTTTATTTAACTCAATGCAGTAGTGAAAATAACTTTTTTGATCCCTGGAAATCCCGAAACTTGTAAATTTCTAAATTTGTCTTTACGCGATAACGAACATATTACCCTCATATAAAAAATAGTTATTGATATCAGAACCGAGAGTAAAAGGGAGGATTGTGTAAAGTAGACTCGTCAATATAGGTGATGATGTCAACTTTCATTAGATGGAGTTTACTAGAAGGATGTATTACCATTATCGTACTTTAAATACTTTATTTATAATTATTTAAAATAAATATTTAATATTAATTTTAAAAAAATAAAACAGTGATTTCGAATTAAAGCAGATTTTGTTCCTGAAATATATTCTGTTCCCTAATTGGTTTCATGATTATCTCAACTGGGTTAAGGGGGTAATTTTGGCTAGGTATTGTAAAACACCGAATCCATTTTGGGAAACTGTTTGTGGCCGGACCAATTCTATTGTTACGATCATTAGTCTTGTTAATTATTGGTAATTACACATCTCCGTAGTTATGCTTGCGAATTACCGGTTGCTACATCGGTTTCATGACAACGAATCCCGGCCAGAAAATAACGAAATGAATTTTTCATATTAGCTAAATAGGTTAAGTAAAACATATTGAAAATCAGAAAAGAGACGTGTAAGCTAAAACGTTAAAAAATTAAGTATTTTTTTTTTTTTTTTATTATGCTTCCTTAACTGCTTAAATAAAAACGATTTTGATAATTAATCGAAAAAAAAAATGAAAAATCTGATTCAATATAAACGATGTAGGACTTTATGTATATAGATGTTTAAAACATATTTCTCGATAGAATTTAATGTATATGTGAAGATAATTTCTAAAAAAATAAAACTTCTGCTATAAACTTGATCTGATTCGCTATATGAATATAATTCGATTTAACTGCCAGTAAAAATATCACTAAACTTTCTTGATAAATTTCGATACGTTTTAGAATGAATGAAATGAAACAAAAACAGCTTTTAATTGATGAAAAAAAATTAATACAAAAAATATATCAAATACAATACAAATTTAGAGGAACAAAATATAAAAATTATTGGGGACTTTATAATATGGGGCCTTTCTAAATTATTTTCTAAATAATACTCTAGTTTAAAAATTATCATTATTTTAGTTTATATTTTAAAATTAACAATTTACTCCTTCGAATTCTATTCATTACAATATATAATTTATTACTAAAAGTTGGAAATGCTATGGATCACGGTGGCCAGTGGGCACTGCTTGTGGAATTTATAGAAATGTCTGACGGACCCCTAACTTTGTATTTTATAAATTCACTTAAAGTTTAACTTAAGTCCTTAACGAAGCAGCAAGTCGTATTTTATTCCAATTTTAATTGTTTCTATACCAAATAATAATTAATGAATGAAATTGACAAAAAAATGTTGTGGATTTTTTATTAAATATTTTCATAATTGGAGATTTATTTTGAATTAAATAAATTGCAATAAAGGGGAAAAGAGTTGATTTATTATTGTTTAATGCTAATATACATCACTTATAATTTTTAAAATTAAAAAAGATAATTATTGTTTATTTATATTAACGTTAACTAAACTAATCGTTACCCTGTTATGGAAATGTTATCAACTTATTATTATTTATTAATTACATGTAAAATTCCTAAATAAATTTCATAACAAGATAAATAAAAAAAAAATACGGTCGATTTCGGATATCCTTTATTTGATCAGAACCTGTTTGAAGTCTGATAAGGATAGGAATGGTATTTTATCTGGAGTACATAAATGGTTCGGTAATGATAAAGTTAAATACTATACTATAAAAAATTAAATAATAAAACGTTACTATATAGGCTTATCGATAGAAATGTTTACAATTACATTAATTTCACTCTTCATCTTAGCATTTCACACTTTTAACTTTCTAGTACCTGGATATTTAGAGAATTAGAAATTAATTTATCAGTTAATGGATTTAAAATAATTTATTTTAAAATAAATATAATAATATTGAATTTAAATCATTTGAAATAACATTTTTAAAAACACAAATGATACAATAATACAACATACTTCTTATGAGTTCAAGAGGTTTCTTGAATTTGTTATTCGAGCTAAAAGTTTAGAGAAAGACAAAAGATACAAACACAATTTTATTTGCTTTCAATTCTATTTATAGCGCACCTACCTCAGTGCAATAATTTAAAAAAAAAAGTTCAACACTAGTTTTATTGCCACCCTAAAGACAAAAAATGTTTTGTAAAAAATTAAAAATTTTGAGGACACACTGTTCATTATCCTTGTGAGTTCTAGACGAAATCGCTTATCTTGACCACAAATATATCTTGCAACAAATAAAATCGATTTGGAAATACATTATGCAAATACCACATACCGACATTAATTGATAGAAAATGGCATACTATAGACATTTCTATTATAATTAATTAAACAAGCCACTTGCGAAATCCCAGTTGGATTGCCAAACAAACTAGACAGAATAATTGGTCTCGATTCCGTCTTAGCAATCGTTATTTAGCAAGTTAGGTTCTGTCGAAATGAATAAAAAATAATTAAGGTATGTTGATAAATAGATAATACATCCAGTTTAAAATATATTATATTCATACTAACACCCGAAATTATACACACTAATAAACAACATAAAAAAAAATAATAATAAAGAAAATTTTATATAAATAATGAAATATTACTAAATATTATGAAAGTTCACAAGGTCAAGAATTAATTTTTTTTCGTGGGTAAAGAATCAGGATAATAAAATTTATGATTGGCAAAGTAGATAACTACTATATTAAAGAATACCAAATTTTATTCATTCATAAAAATGGACAAAGAATTTCATTTTGAAGGATCTAACAGTAGTTTTTATATCATAAAAACGGGCATAGCATATTTTATATAACAGTCAATAATTCTCTCTTGATTGCATTCCGATTGTATAAAATAAAAAATAAAAAAAATGTCTCTGAACTGAATGTAAGCATTCCAGGAGCAATACCGATCTATTTTTTTTTTAAATTCAATATTAAATTTACAAAAGTAAAGTATATTACTTACAACTAACAATGGAATCCTATTTAAAGGTTTCACCATCGAATATTAGTTTTATGGACTTAAAAACAATCAACATTTCAAAGAGACTCTCTTTTTTCCTTCTTATAAATTTTCTATGCTTAGAAAGTTCTTTATATTTAAAAGTTTAGGCTTTCAATAAAAGATGTTCGAATTGTTATTGATGGCCTGTTATTATTATCATGACTAAAAATAATTATTATGTTAATAATTATATTAATATTTTAACAAGTATTAAAACTTTAAAATAATAATAATAATTATGAGAGATAGTTGACCGTGGATGACTTATACGAGGAGAAGATGGTTGGGGGGTGCGGTCAAAATATAACACAAATTAGTTGAAATAACTTATTTAATCGTGCCAACGTTTCGGTATGCCAACGTAAATTATTTTACAGAATGGTATTAATAAATTAAAGTGATGAGAAAAGTGGAAAATAAAATGTATATGTCGGGGTTGTCTGGTCTTAGGCAATTTCTCCAGCCTGATACCCACTTTACAGAAGGCCCACGACAAGGCGTATTAATTTATAGTTAGAAAGGAAGGCCGTGCCAGGGGATGAGCCCTGGACACTGACTTAGGTAGAGGCGGTCTAGGTGAGAGAGTTTGAGGCAGAGTAGCAGTTCTAGTTGCCGAGATGAAGCGGACGGACTAGAGCCGGGGATCAAATGATCTCCCAAGCCCATAATTCACTTGTGGAAAAAATTCTCTGCTAAATTCTATAATTAGGGCTGTTAACTGTTAATCTCTGTAATTAGAAACCTCTACTGGATCAAGAAAAAGATGTATTAGGAAGTGGATATTACAGTGAAAACTAACAAAAAGCACGGACAAAAACAGTAACAGAAAATGTTAATTCAGAGCCATGACGAAAACATTTTATTATAAACGTTAATACAACTTATAACTAAAAAAAAAAAGGAAATATTTTACGATGTTAAGATACTTGTTAATTAATTTTTTTTTACGTTTAACCAGCAAACACGTACCTTAACTTAATTTCAGCATCATACTTTTAAAAACGCAAATTTTCTTAATATTTAAAGATTCCAATAATTTATTAAATCAGCCTTAAAAAATTCTAGTTAGGTCAAAAATTTAAAATAATACAAAATGCGAGATACCATATTTTACAGCCGACCGCCTCAAATAATGGATTTATAAATTTACGTTTTTTGGGGTGATAATCTTTAACAACGATTCTCATTTCAATAGATTCTGTAATTATAACAGTATTGAAATTGCGTTTTTTTAAAATTAATAAATTTTATCATAAAAAAAAACTATCTGTATATTTAAAGAATTTGATTTAGGTATCCATATATTTATAGTAATATTAAAATTTTTAATAATTAATAAAAAATACAAGCACGTGTAGTTTATTAGTCTCAATTGACCCAAAATATGCAAATTTAAAATATTTTTTATTAGTTATATTGATGGGTTTGGTTTTTATTGCTACATAAACTCCAAGTTACTGTGTTCTTCTATAGCAATAATACAGCGTTAGATTTTTGTTGTGAAATGAAAAAAAAAAATATCGAAATAGCTCATAAAAAACTACAATAAAAAAAAAATGCTGGTTTCTAATAAGGAACCAATTAATAACAAAACTGGATTCGATTACATTAAAAAAAACAACTAAAATTTTTATATGTATGCGAACACAAAAGCGAAAGTTATACATATAATCTGTACAAGTTAATTTAATTTTAAAAACATTTTTTAAAAAAATGTGATGTATTTTTTGGCGCATTAAACAGTGAATTTGTTGGGCTGGCAAGAAATCTAGCATGCTTGAGTGTTTAGCACGTTAATACCCAGCTACACCTCTTCCTATCTTGATGTTGAGGTTTCTAGTAAGTGAAACTGAAATTTAATTCTTTATCTTGTATATAAATAATTCATTTGTCACTTTATAAATATTTGTATCTCATTTTTATTCTTTAGTTTAGTCTGGATATCCGTACCAACTGTAAAGATAACACCAATACTAAACGTTGAAAAATCTAGTTACTCAAGTAAAGAATTATAACTTCTTCACAGTAAGTAGGGATGTATGATATTAATGAATAATTAAAACGTTAATAATTTTTTTACTTAATTTTGTTAATTTTTATTTTTATTAATTAATAAAACCTGTTATTAAGAAAACAAACAAAAGTTAGATCTTTCATTGAGCATCCTTTTGGCATTCTTCGGGTCTTGTAGTGAACAAAGACTGTTACGCGTATAAAAAGTCATAAAATAAAACGACATAATGTTCATAAAAATTTTTTTGTATAATCGATTATATTGGTTTGTATGATTTCTTTTTTTTTTTTTTTTTTAAAGAATTTAGATAAATTTCAATGTAAGTTTTAGACTAGTTTAGTTACTTCAAGAAGAGAACATGTACTTACACGAGTTGAGAACTGTACTCAAGCATTCAACGCGATGTTTCTCAAACCAGTTCTATTCCAAGCTATCTCCTGTGAAATCCAACTCTCTCTACTATAAACATGCAACTAACGATGATGACAACCGGTTATGTATTGTACTAGTAATTTTATGACTATGTAGGCTATTGAAGATATTGCTTAATGAGCCCATGCTATAATAGTAGTAATAAAAATTTATTACGATCATATAATCTTGAATAATTATTCTAAATAAAGGATTCAGGTTCTTTTTTGTCCTGGTTTATGATTTTGGCCTACAACTGTCTCATGATACCGCTTTATAATTATATGAAATTATTTTAATATTAAGTTAAATATTTTTTTTTTAAAATAAATATATTCTGCTATTAATTAAAAATAATCAAAATTTTAAAACTGCTTAGTGGTACCAAATGAATAAGTAAGCATTAGTAATAATAAAAGCCAAAACTAAAATTGGCTCTAAGCAAAATATGGAATATGTTAAATCAATAAAAACTGATTAGTAATTAATTATTAATAGTCACCCAACTTTGTTAATATAATTTAATTTCGAAGAGATACTGGGAGGAGAAAAACAAAATATAAATACATAAAATAAGAAACAAATAGATTCTTACAGCAATATAAATAAGAAATATTATTTTTCTAGTTTCTAGATATTTTGGTTTTGCTATCTTTTTAAATTTTTCCTTCAAAATTGTTTCTGAAGTGGGTTACTTTCTCAAACACTGTTTTAAGTTTAGAATGGCTTTTATTTATACTTATAGTTATGCACAGGGCATTTAATAAGAAGAATTTTATAAATGTTTATTTAACTTAATGTAGTAGAGAAAAACAACACTTTTTTGGACAATAATTTTATATTTAAGTTTGATTTATATCTTGTGAAATATCCTGCGCATAACATTATGCATATATATTTAATAAGAAGGATTTTATAAATTTTTGTTTAACTTAATGTAGTAGAGAAAGACAAGAAAGACTTTTTTCGACTCAAGAGACTCTAAAACTTGTAAATTTTGTATTTGTATAATAATTTTACTTTTCATAAATATTTAAGTTTTATTTATATCTCGTGAAATACCCAGTGCATAACTTAATACATATATATTTAATAAAGAGAATTTTATAAATTTTTATTTAACTTAATGTAATAGAGAAAAACAACATTTTTTTGGACTCCAGAGACTTATATTACTTTAAATTTTATGTTATTGTAAGTACAATAATTGTAATTTTTGTTTATCTCGTGAAACACTCTTTCCATATATTAATACATATATATTTAATAAATTTTTATTTAACTCAATGCAGTAGTGAAAATAACTTTTTTGATCCCTGGAAATCCCGAAACTTGTAAATTTCTAAATTTGTCTTTACGCGATAACGAACATATTACCCTCATATAAAAAATAGTTATTGATATCAGAACCGAGAGTAAAAGGGAGGATTGTGTAAAGTAGACTCGTCAATATAGGTGATGATGTCAACTTTCATTAGATGGAGTTTACTAGAAGGATGTATTACCATTATCGTACTTTAAATACTTTATTTATAATTATTTAAAATAAATATTTAATATTAATTTTAAAAAAATAAAACAGTGATTTCGAATTAAAGCAGATTTTGTTCCTGAAATATATTCTGTTCCCTAATTGGTTTCATGATTATCTCAACTGGGTTAAGGGGGTAATTTTGGCTAGGTATTGTAAAACACCGAATCCATTTTGGGAAACTGTTTGTGGCCGGACCAATTCTATTGTTACGATCATTAGTCTTGTTAATTATTGGTAATTACACATCTCCGTAGTTATGCTTGCGAATTACCGGTTGCTACATCGGTTTCATGACAACGAATCCCGGCCAGAAAATAACGAAATGAATTTTTCATATTAGCTAAATAGGTTAAGTAAAACATATTGAAAATCAGAAAAGAGACGTGTAAGCTAAAACGTTAAAAAATTAAGTATTTTTTTTTTTTTTTTATTATGCTTCCTTAACTGCTTAAATAAAAACGATTTTGATAATTAATCGAAAAAAAAAATGAAAAATCTGATTCAATATAAACGATGTAGGACTTTATGTATATAGATGTTTAAAACATATTTCTCGATAGAATTTAATGTATATGTGAAGATAATTTCTAAAAAAATAAAACTTCTGCTATAAACTTGATCTGATTCGCTATATGAATATAATTCGATTTAACTGCCAGTAAAAATATCACTAAACTTTCTTGATAAATTTCGATACGTTTTAGAATGAATGAAATGAAACAAAAACAGCTTTTAATTGATGAAAAAAAATTAATACAAAAAATATATCAAATACAATACAAATTTAGAGGAACAAAATATAAAAATTATTGGGGACTTTATAATATGGGGCCTTTCTAAATTATTTTCTAAATAATACTCTAGTTTAAAAATTATCATTATTTTAGTTTATATTTTAAAATTAACAATTTACTCCTTCGAATTCTATTCATTACAATATATAATTTATTACTAAAAGTTGGAAATGCTATGGATCACGGTGGCCAGTGGGCACTGCTTGTGGAATTTATAGAAATGTCTGACGGACCCCTAACTTTGTATTTTATAAATTCACTTAAAGTTTAACTTAAGTCCTTAACGAAGCAGCAAGTCGTATTTTATTCCAATTTTAATTGTTTCTATACCAAATAATAATTAATGAATGAAATTGACAAAAAAATGTTGTGGATTTTTTATTAAATATTTTCATAATTGGAGATTTATTTTGAATTAAATAAATTGCAATAAAGGGGAAAAGAGTTGATTTATTATTGTTTAATGCTAATATACATCACTTATAATTTTTAAAATTAAAAAAGATAATTATTGTTTATTTATATTAACGTTAACTAAACTAATCGTTACCCTGTTATGGAAATGTTATCAACTTATTATTATTTATTAATTACATGTAAAATTCCTAAATAAATTTCATAACAAGATAAATAAAAAAAAAATACGGTCGATTTCGGATATCCTTTATTTGATCAGAACCTGTTTGAAGTCTGATAAGGATAGGAATGGTATTTTATCTGGAGTACATAAATGGTTCGGTAATGATAAAGTTAAATACTATACTATAAAAAATTAAATAATAAAACGTTACTATATAGGCTTATCGATAGAAATGTTTACAATTACATTAATTTCACTCTTCATCTTAGCATTTCACACTTTTAACTTTCTAGTACCTGGATATTTAGAGAATTAGAAATTAATTTATCAGTTAATGGATTTAAAATAATTTATTTTAAAATAAATATAATAATATTGAATTTAAATCATTTGAAATAACATTTTTAAAAACACAAATGATACAATAATACAACATACTTCTTATGAGTTCAAGAGGTTTCTTGAATTTGTTATTCGAGCTAAAAGTTTAGAGAAAGACAAAAGATACAAACACAATTTTATTTGCTTTCAATTCTATTTATAGCGCACCTACCTCAGTGCAATAATTTAAAAAAAAAAGTTCAACACTAGTTTTATTGCCACCCTAAAGACAAAAAATGTTTTGTAAAAAATTAAAAATTTTGAGGACACACTGTTCATTATCCTTGTGAGTTCTAGACGAAATCGCTTATCTTGACCACAAATATATCTTGCAACAAATAAAATCGATTTGGAAATACATTATGCAAATACCACATACCGACATTAATTGATAGAAAATGGCATACTATAGACATTTCTATTATAATTAATTAAACAAGCCACTTGCGAAATCCCAGTTGGATTGCCAAACAAACTAGACAGAATAATTGGTCTCGATTCCGTCTTAGCAATCGTTATTTAGCAAGTTAGGTTCTGTCGAAATGAATAAAAAATAATTAAGGTATGTTGATAAATAGATAATACATCCAGTTTAAAATATATTATATTCATACTAACACCCGAAATTATACACACTAATAAACAACATAAAAAAAAATAATAATAAAGAAAATTTTATATAAATAATGAAATATTACTAAATATTATGAAAGTTCACAAGGTCAAGAATTAATTTTTTTTCGTGGGTAAAGAATCAGGATAATAAAATTTATGATTGGCAAAGTAGATAACTACTATATTAAAGAATACCAAATTTTATTCATTCATAAAAATGGACAAAGAATTTCATTTTGAAGGATCTAACAGTAGTTTTTATATCATAAAAACGGGCATAGCATATTTTATATAACAGTCAATAATTCTCTCTTGATTGCATTCCGATTGTATAAAATAAAAAATAAAAAAAATGTCTCTGAACTGAATGTAAGCATTCCAGGAGCAATACCGATCTATTTTTTTTTTAAATTCAATATTAAATTTACAAAAGTAAAGTATATTACTTACAACTAACAATGGAATCCTATTTAAAGGTTTCACCATCGAATATTAGTTTTATGGACTTAAAAACAATCAACATTTCAAAGAGACTCTCTTTTTTCCTTCTTATAAATTTTCTATGCTTAGAAAGTTCTTTATATTTAAAAGTTTAGGCTTTCAATAAAAGATGTTCGAATTGTTATTGATGGCCTGTTATTATTATCATGACTAAAAATAATTATTATGTTAATAATTATATTAATATTTTAACAAGTATTAAAACTTTAAAATAATAATAATAATTATGAGAGATAGTTGACCGTGGA
>NW_027111919.1:422898-423424 GCF_000696795.3 Halyomorpha halys | reverse complement strand
GGGATTTATTGGAATTTATTTTAATCCTCCAGTTTTGGCACCATTCTTCAAGGGTGGTGATGTGGGATTGGAGGGTTTGAGATACAATGGCATACGTGGTGATAATAGTGTTAGGATGGGTTGGGATGTCAGCTGTAAAAACTGTATAAAGGATAGGACCAAGAATACTACCCTGAGGTACAAGTTAAATAAAAAATATTTTTGAATAAAATAGCAATAAAAATAACTAAATAAAATATTATAGTGAAATGACTTACTCCTGAGGGGCTGAGGCTTGTGCTGGGGTCCGACGGTTCCTCGCCGTGGTGTCGTCTTCCGGACCAGTGGCGTCTTTTCCGCCGCCTTGACATTCTTACCTGAAACGAAAGCGAAGGTTAGCCATCGAAAGATCATTATTAATCGATCAAGGTTTAAATAATAAAAAAAATTAATATTCTACATTAATACACCTAGCTCACATCCATGAATGGTGTATCAAATGGAAAACAGGGATAAACATTGAGAAATCAGTTCAAATAACTTTTAC
>NW_027111919.1:412294-422318 GCF_000696795.3 Halyomorpha halys | reverse complement strand
AGGAGCTGGAATAGGGACCTCTTAAATTGATTTTTAAATTTCAATTTTAATGGAGAGGCATCATTGGATGACCTTAACCTTCATGCCTTCATGACATTTTTTTTTTATTATTTTTTTTTCTCTCTCTGTACATCTCATTCGCTGGTTGTAAAAATACTTTTACAGTTGTGAATACACTAAATAAAGTAAAAAAAAAAATTCTACATTGAACAAAAACATACATAAACAAATTTTTGCGTATTGCGCATCTCGCAACGTTCACTTACCACTCTGGAAGGAGAAATATTCGAACAATAAATATTGTTTTTCGACTGCTATAAAAATTTTAAGGTTTCTAGAGTTGTGTATAATGATTATCATCTTTGTTCCTGCCAAGAATACGACAGTTAACAATTCGTAATAAAGTAACTGCGATGATGAGAGATCGGACAAGCTTGGTTGTCTATGATTTTCCAGTCGAAACTATTGTCCATTTTTCTTCTTCAGCTAAGTATCAAATTGTATCATAGTTCACTGTATTTTCTCTTACTACATTTTCCATATGTAAGTGAATGTAAACAAAAAAAAAAAATTCAAACTTCATGCTTGTAAAAAATTGATGAAGAACACCCCAGATCAAATCAACGTTAAAATAGATTGGATTTCAAAGGCCCTACAGGTCATTCCATAATTTTATATACATGTCCACATATTTTGTAATAATTATATCCTATAAATATTTGAAAGTGCAGATAGATCGCGTTCTTTGCCAGGATACCAACAACTAGTTTTTTTAATTGCCATATCTGTGGAGATAATTGTAAAATAAAAATTTTATTAATTGTGAATAAATATCGTATATAATATGTAGAGGTCTGATGAGGGAGCGACATGGACCAGATATTAATTTTATATAGATATAGAAAATTATATATTACATAATGTAATTAATTACGTAACGTCCTTACATTCTGTTCTTGTTGGAGAAATAATAATGGTCGAAGTTGAGTTCCGCTGGTGAATTAACTATTTGACGGGACCCCGGGAAAATTTGCCTCGGGGCTTTAAGTTTCTCTTCACGGCCCTTCGTGTATATGACAAGTTGTAAAAACTACGTTGTAATAGTTATTTCGTATCCTGGAAAGAACACAAACGAGTTATCTCTTAACGTGTTAATTGTTTCCCTAGAGGTTTCCAACGGCGGTACCCTTTTGGTGCTTGTGAGAAAAAGGTGATACCGTTTTGGTAGTAGCAGGTAAATGCCGAAACCCCTAAATTTTTAATTAGTTAAATAGTGTGTCAAATTATGTCTTTTATGGAAAACTAAGAACGGCTAGGATACCTGACCAAAACCTAAATTGAAGAAAATCTGAGATGGTAGGGTCCAACATTTTGTCGATTTGAGGTGGAATGAGCCATTCCTAAATTATTTCACGGAACATTTGTTTCGAACCGCTGCTATAGACCATTAAATAATTTTGGAATGGGTCATTCCACCTGAACCTTACCGTCTTTGATTTTCTTCAAATTTTGCCGAGGTATTGCTGTGTGAGTATCCTAGTATTTCTTATCTTTTGCTGAAAAGAGGAATCATTTTCCGAGTATTTGTATCAAATGATAATGCCATTTTTTTTTGGTAAATTACTGCTTTAGGGAATTAATGGAATATAAATAGTATATTGATAACATTAATTAAAAGTGTTATTTTTCTTTTAATTTATGTATGTATATGTATCATTTATGAATTGACGGAAATAAAAATAAAAATAAAGTAAGAAAATCGCAAAATACTAAAATAACAGTTTTATTCTGGGTCTTAATGGACTTTATATACATTATGAATGTTTATTTAAAACGATAGGAGGAATTAAGCCAGACAATATGCTTTATCATATCATAACGTATATACACAAAAATATATATAATGATTAATAATAAAAAATAAATAAAATTATGATATTCACTGATTTATTGTACAATATTATTGTACGATATTTTGCAAACAATACTATAAATTTTAACTAAAATTTACTGATAACAAATTTCATCAACCAACAATATAAAATAATTAAATGTTCATCGCCCTCAATAAAAAAAAAATAATTGAATTTTTAAGAAGGTTAGGAATAAAAAATCTATTAAAAATATTGATTGCTACTATATACGTAGTATATCCACTAATTAAATTCAATAAATTTTTTTTTTACTATACTGCATTTAGTGATCAACAAGTTTCATTATATTAGTATAACATAGATAAAAAACTGCGCAGTTTATCGTACTACTATCGGTTTTCACAATCAATTTCAGTTGGAGTGTTCGGATTTTGGCTTGGCGTGATGGATCAATGATGGTTCAGAGGTTCCGCATCATTCCGAAAAATCTCCTCAGGATTTTATACTCACCACCATCCTACCAAGATGGAGTATAGTGATCGTAAGTGGGACCATTCAAGTCTTTGTAATTTCGCACTTCTAAAATAAATTTAACGAAATGAACATAATTTCTTTATCCTTCTATTTGCATATGTTTTAAGAGACATTTTATTTATTTTTATGTACTTCTTATTTTATTTTATTTTTTATTATTTTGTTTTATTATTATTCTTTCATTTATTTATTTATTTTCATTCTTATTTTATTTAATTTTAGCATGAATGTGATCATTCACGACTATTACTTATTGTCCACAATAGTATGGCAGATTGCAATATCTATCAATTAAATAAAGTTTAAAAAAAAAAGATATAATTTAGAATTAAGATGATGTTTATAGGTTAGGAATATTCAGAGATTGTTTACTTTTTAAAAAGTTCAGTATCATTATTATTATACTAGAGGGACAGTTTTGTCAGTTATCCCTTATTTATCTAGAAATCCCATAGGAATATAATACTTTTAACTAAGCCCATTAGGTCTTCTGGGTTTATTATACTAATGCTCAATATCAGGTTAATTAATTGCTTGATTCAAGTATTGTGATCTGTAAGGCAAGGGCTTCACATTCACAAGGATATGATCAGTCTTTTCCTCATTCTACAGGCAAAGATGACATGTGGAATCCACCAAGATTTTCATCCTCTTGTTCGTAAACTACCCCTTGCCAGGTTTAGGCTTTAAATATAAAATTTCGCCTTTTCCTTTGACAAGTTTACGAAAAATTAAAAAGGAGGAAGTTTCATAGTTTAAATGGAATTTTTTTTTGAGATATGAAGGTAATTAGGTAATTACCCCATTTATTAATACGAATTAGCTACAATAAAAATTACTAACAATCAGCAGAGGCCTGATTGCAACGAGGATGATGATGATGACGATGTAGTCTATAATTCCTACGTCCGTAGGACTTGTGACGGGTGATTATCGCACGGGTAATGACCGGCTCACGCGAGTGATGATAATTTGTGACCGACAGAGGGCTCATCAACTTTTCCCTCGCGCAACTCTCACTTTTTATAGTTTCCCTCAGAGTGTTCTAGAAGCTCACGTCTGTTTTTCTGTAAGATAGAAGGGGGGGGGGGAGGAGGGCGCCGTTAAAAACAAATGACTGATGACTCCGCTAAAAGTTGAGAAAGCTGAGGCAGACTTCACTTACTTAATGGAGTGTGAGCGCTAAGTGAAGTAAACGGATCAGAAACATGGGTAGACCGGAATAGCGATTCAAGTAGTATATGTCGAGCTCGTTTAAGGAAAACGTAAAATTTTAATACAGCAAGACTTTTGAAAGGTAATGTAAAAAAAAATATTACATGAGTGTCAGATGTAGTTAAGTTATATTTGTATTAATAATGCTAAAGAGTAACAACGGTGAAGAATTTGAATTAACAAAAAAAAACAAAAAAACATTTACTTTTGAAAAGTTCCTTAGAATTCAAAATCCTTCGTTAAATCCTCCGTGGTCCTAACATTATCACAGATAAAAATAACTGATCTAGCCTGAACAGATACAAAGTCCATGATAAACTCCCCAACTATCCAAACCCACTGGTTTTAACCTCAAATCAATCTCAACAATACTCTTAGGCATCTGAAAAGAAGATGGCTTCGAGACGTTCTAATATAGAAATATAACTATATTGCAGCCAAAGGGTAGTTTCTCTACATGCTTGTATCATACCATTATAATCCAACGTCGAATTTACAAGATTTATTTTTATGGAATATAGTTGTGAATATCAAAATTTTTTTATGATTTATTTATTGTTATTGACAACTGTAAAAACATATACATTAAATCAGTAAATTAGCTGTAGGTGATATATTGACATGATACAAACACGTGGAGAATATACCCATTGATAGAACTGCAATAACATTTCCAGAGAAGATCTCAAGGCCATCTTCTTTTCAGACGTCTAAGAGGATTAGTAGGTAATGAAGGCGAAGCCAGGTTAGAAACAATTGGGTTTGGGTGGTTGTGAAATTTATCATGGAAGGAATGGTATCTGGTTCTTGCCAACACGGCAACATATGGAACATTGAGGTCCTGAAGGATGACTTGATTTGTGTAAATAAATTAAAAAAGAAAAAAAAATGGAAAAGTGGTTAAATTAACGTCTGTTAGCAAAATCCTCATATATTTGAGACGTAATACAATACTAACTGATGATAGTAATAATTATATTATAAAATATCATTCCTTTTATATGGACAATATAACTAACTATATAACTAGCATATAATAATATAATCGGTCTACGAACTAATAAACATACATACACACTAGATCAATCGACCAACATGGAGAGAAATCTTGGAATCGTAGAGAACAAGTAAGATTTACGACAGTCGAAGCAGGTTATTGCAAGCAAAAATTTCTCTTCTAGTCTGGCGAATGACTTTATGGTGAATATAGATGCAGTACGTTGAAGTGATAATTAAACATAGATAAGTCTTAAAATAAAAATATTTTATTATAATTAACAGTATTTAATATCAATTATACAAATTACAACACCAATAACTTGATAATAGATTTTTAAAAAAAACAGACTAATTATGAACTGGACTCTTAACTTTCTATTGGAAGCATTCTATTAACATTTCTACATTAGTAGGTCTCGAGACTATCTTCTTTTAATGCGCCACGGAGAATTGTTAGGAACAGAAGAGGAAGAAAAGTTATAAACTAGTGGTTTTGGGTGGTTAAGGAGTTTTTATGGATTTATTTTGTGACAAAGTAAGGTAACGTTGAGCATTTAACGAAGGATTTCGTATTATAAGGATTGGATACGAGAGGAATTAGATGGTTTAGTGGAGCCCCAGAGCTCAACTCCGTAAGTCCAGATAGGCCTTATTACAGTCATGTAGATCAGTCTTTTGTAATTGGAAGTTTAGAGCGTTCGTCAAGTAAGTGTTGTAATAGTCGGAATCGACGTGCGGTTTCCCCAGAAATACCTCTTGAGTACAGATAGAATTTGAACGACTTAGAGATCACCTTTATCTATATACTTTGAGCTTTAACAATCAAGCAATAAAAGTTTGTGACGTGTTATTTAAGGAAGAATAACAGAGTGAGAAAGAAAAATAACTAGATAAAATATGATCATTTACAAGGAACTTAACATCTCGACTTTCATTACCACTATCGGGCCATACTCAGCAAAAAAAAACTTTCAACTTCATTACGGCAATCTTATCCTATATGAAACAAATTTAGTTCAACAGAAAAAGCACTGCGTTTTTACGCTCAACTCATGGCATACGAAATGTAATTAATATTACTTACTGAGAATCCAATTGTATAGACAAGTTCATGAAAAAAGCCCCATGGTTGTAAAAAAATTTATACATCAAGACAAAAGGTTTTTCAGCCATAAAACACTTTTGTTTGTTTGACGTTTCAAGCAACATATAATCATTTTCAAATGTTCTTTAATATTTTCCCTATGATAAATTTCAGGTACACTGCTTATTAAACGAACAATGATGATATTTTTTTTCTCTGCGAACAACCGGAATAAATCTCCACCGTTCTTATCTGCTTGGAGTAAGCTGGTATTTTGTAAGATAACCCATCCTTCCAGCACTACGTGAAGTAAATAAAGACCTCAAACCCAAACAAGTGAACTAAGCAAATATGGACAGAAAGTCATTATGAAATATGGCTAATTTGAGATAAAAACATATTGCATTTAAACAAAAAGATTACAACTATAAGGAAACGTTGGTTATTTAGGTTTAAATAATAAATAACTCCAGTGATAAAAAAATAAATATTTTTTATTCATGCACCAAGTAGAATATATTAAGTAAATGGAATTAACAAAATATCCGTCCATTTTTCGCATTTTTTAATGTTTATATATTCCACACTAAATTCACAGGATACTTCGAATATGATAATTCTTGGAAATTATCTTTGTATAATGATTCTGATTTTTTATTAAATTTCATTTATTGTTATTACTTGTGACGCGGAGAGAGGGCAGCGCTGGGATCTCGAAGAGCTCTGCTCTTCCCCCAAGCGTGGGGGATACAGTGGGCTCGGTGATCCTCTGGTCAAGATTGTAAATATTGTACCTAATTTATTTTACATTGATTATGTTCATTTTATTTATTTATTTTCTGTTTATATTGTGTAGCGATTTTATTTATTTACTTTTATTTTTATTTTTGGTATGCATATGCTGAATTTGCAATACTCATTACTCATTGCCCAAGTTTGAGGCTATTTGGAATAATACTTATCAATAAATAAAGTAATTTAAAAAAAATATTTTTTTTTGTTATTTGCACTCACAATAGGTAGAAAAAAAGATTGATAATAAACCAATAAAATCTTTCTATTGTAATTTTTTAGTTAAAGTATTCTAATAGGTCTACCGAAAACGATGCTGAGAGGAACATGTTAGAGAAAAAAAAAATATTTCACAGCATAATATTTAAAACTTGACAAAAATTTATAATGCTTAAAATTTGAACTTTTTAAAAATAATTTAGTTAATATTATTTACAACTGTATAAAAACATATAAAAGTAAATTTTCTGTAGGTCATATAATGACATGATACAAACATGTGAAGAATCTACCCATTGATAGAACTCCAATAACATTTCTAGAGGAGAAGATCTCGAGGCCACCTTTTTTTTCAGGTTAGAAACAAGTGGATTTGGGTGGTTGGGAAGTTTATCACGAAAGGAATGATATCTGGTTTTGGCCAAATCGGCAACATATGGAACATTGAGGTCCTGATGGATGACTTGATTTGTGACAAAATAAGGAGCATTAAGGATTTTACGAAGGATTTTGGACTGTAAGGATAGGATTCGGGAGGAATTTGATGGCTTAGTTTAAATTTGAACTTAAAAACAAAATATTAAATTTTTAAAAATTGAATCTTGACATCTTTAAACTTTAAGAAAAACTTATTTAACAATAAAAAAAAGATGAGTGGTCTCTAAAACATTGGTAGAGTTATTTTGAGATTTTAACTGTAGAGTGATCTTAACTGAGTTGTAAATAGTATAGTGCGTTTAAGCAGGCTAGTTAGATAAAATCTATAACTACATCATATATTACTTTAAACGTAAAAACAAAGCTCTTTGAATGGGAATTTTGACTCATTTTTCCTTGAGCCCTTTTGCCATTTTATACTTGAAACCTTTCACCACACCACTCTCTGTTTCAAAGACTTATAAAGAGTTCTGTGTGCTTCAAACAAAGAACCTAGGTAGGAAATATATTTTCAAAAGTTAAGCGCCTACTTTCTCAAAGAGAGACGAGAAAGTCGCGGTGCTTCTGCGTGGGCTGGTTGATTCTACCATTTAGCAGGTTGCGTAGGAGATACACAGCTCTGAACATGTGCGGGTGAAGTTATTGGCAATAAATCGAAATTTCTCTTGCTGTCAGTTTAGGAAACCCATTTCTCATTTGTCCGACACGTTGAGGTTTCCAGAATCTGATGGCAATCAGTCTAATTTCACTAGCAGAAATTTCCGGCTAAGTGATAAAGATTTATTTATACTGATAATTTTTCCTTTTTGTTTAGTTCTAGATAAATACCAATTTGTATTAATAGCAAGTAAACAGTTACTAAAATTATGATATTATCAAACTGAATTCAACGAAATGATAGTGTCATTTATGGAATATCAGACAACCTTATCTGTATTTATCCGGGTAGTTAATTGTTATAAATTTTTTAATAAAATTCACAATACCGGTTACTACAGTTTTTTAAATTAAGGACTAATTAAATTTAGGTGTTGAAATGTGTGTATTTAAATACATTATTTAAAAGCTGTAAAATAAAAATTGCTCTTCAAGAAAATTTTATTTTTATTAATAAAAAAAAATGGCTTAGTTAGATTCTGATTTATCAAACAGTAATAATTAATTGGTTACTCTTATACAAAACTAATAATTTGTGGTGCAATTAAATATGTGTAGCTCATAAGTAAAGGTGATTTATATTTAACTTGTCGAACATTAAAATATAATCATGTAGAAATAAATGCACTTGAATGTTAATAAATATATAAATAATAAGTAAATCTGAAGTTCTTAAATTAGGTTTACAAATTTTCATTTTAAAAAAAAATAAAATTCCAAGAAGCTATTTTGTGATTAGTAGTAAAATTTTACACCTCTGTGGATATAAATATTGGATTTTTTGTTTTTGAAAATAATTAAATTTTAATTGACAGTTTATTAAAAATAAATAGTTTATTCGAAACTTCATTTTTATTTGAATATGTTATTGATTATTTAAGTAATAATCTAGTCTGTCAAAGTATTTTTTTTTTTTTAAACTAAAGTATTTTATTTTACATAAAAATTTAAATTTTCGGAATCTGATAAATAAAAATTAAAACAGACCTTTATTGAAAATTTTAATCATTTTTAAATGTTTATTTTAAGGAAATGAAAAGTAATTTGTCAATAAAACTTTTTAATTGATTTAATAGTCCTTGGAATTTATGTAATATTATTTCTCATCCATAGTAACTAAATAATTGTTTAAGTAATAATCGAGTCTGTCAAGATTAACTGGAAGTATTTTTTCTTTTTTATTGTTGTCTACTATATTTTATTCTAGTAAAGAAAAATATTGTTAAAAAAGTTATTTATGTTTTATTTAAAATTTTTGTTTTAAAGTGGTGAGAAAGAACTTATTATAAAAAATTATATTTAAAGATTTAACAAATAGAAATGAAAAGAAAACTGTTTAACTGAAAAAATAAAACCTGAAAAGAATTTAAATATGAAAACTTTGGATGAAATTTTTATTTTTATCAAAAAATAATTTGGCATTGAAATAATTTTAAAATAATGTTTTTTTATTATTTAAATAATAACCGAGCCCCCAATTTTTATAAATATAATTTTTTTTTTTTTATAGTTATCTAATATATTTTATTCTAGTTAGAATAATCATTGGTCAAATGTGATTTATGTTTTATTAATTTTTTTTTAATTACAGAAAAAAAGTTATTATAAAATTTAAGATACGAATTTAAAAAATACAGTTGGGAAAATATAAAAATTTCGATGAAGTTTCTATTTTTATTTTACAAAAATAAAAATTAATTTTTCATTGAAACTTTTTTCAAACAAAAATTACTAATTATTTTTAGTTCTTGGTCTTTATTTAATATTATTTCTCACCTATATCTATCTAATGGAAGAATCCTATGTTAAATGCACTTGAGTATTTTTATTATAGGAAGATGATCCGAGGGGTGGATAAAAAAGGTAGGAAAAAAATAATAATGAAGCTATAGTTTCTTTCAGCCATTTTTTAACCTTTTTAACCAACAATCATCACTTACGGTCAACTGGTTATCTTCCAAATTGAGTATTTTTGGTGTGTGGTTTTGATGTTGAAGGTAATGGATAATTAAATAAATAGAAAAAAAAAATAAAAAAAGTAGTGTTAATTTTAATAAAGAACGAGTAGCCGAGCAATTCAAAAAGAAATAGTGGGAATTTCTTATGTCTATTCATGACAAACCTTATGAAGTAAATATTTATATTTAAATATTTCATCATATCAATATTTCTAAAGGGGGCTGTAAAAGTCAGGAAATAGGAATATAGGATA
>NW_027111919.1:400082-412219 GCF_000696795.3 Halyomorpha halys | reverse complement strand
ATTATATCACTTCTATAATATTTTGGAATTTTGACTTATATTAGTTTCTATCATCCCTAGATAGTCCTTTTAATATACTCTATAACAACAATATTTTGGTATTTAGTAGGAGAATCATGTCGATTTTACTATGTTAAACTCTTAACATATTTTGGTTAAGCATTATTTGTACTTCCTTAACCACCTATAGATTTAATTATAGATTATACAGATTTAACAGTTCACCTAAACTGTTCTATATTTTATTCTTCAAAGAAAGGCCTGTTTCCGAGCATATACAATGGACCCAGGTGTGTCTTGCAGCTGTCTTAGATTCTGTGTCTCGCTATATCCTGTTGTGCTATGAAAATTACTAAAACATTTAGTAATTATTTCTTTTTAATTATGAAAAATTTATGAAAGCTAAGAGAAAATTAAAGTTACAAGATAAGAATTGCAAAATATTGTTTACTACCTCAGAACAATTGTTAGAGCTAGTTCTCATTGTTAAGAATCGCGCAATCAACGTTTCAATTGTAAAAATATTTGTTGTAAATATTTCAAAAATAAAATCATTCTAATTGTAATTTGATCACGTGCTTTAAGATAGTTAAAAGCTAGAAAATGCTAATGTCTTCGGAAGTTTATGATTAAAATGCATTCAGTGACCACGAGACTGCGTAAAAATGAATTCAGGATGGCCAAAAGTTTTTTATTTTAATTAAATATATATTTCTTTAAAATTATACTAACCAAAAGGGGAGAAGTCAAAACTTTAGAATAGAAATCTAAACAGGAATAATAAATCTTAATCTACCTTGGGGATTCAGTCCTGATGAGAACCGGCAATGTGGGACGAAACGTCCGTTACTAATAAATAGTGTTTTCCTGATTTTTTTTTTTTTTTTTTTTTTTATCGCCACCCGGACCATATTCCTACAATCATCACATATAGTCAATAATGATCTTCCAATAAAATAATAATTGTTTCACAAGCCATAGTATGCTGTATATGTAGCTACTCAATGTAGTTGGGCAAAACACCTTTTTTTAATAAAGAGTTTCTCTCCTCTAACAGACAATATATCTATTCTAATCTAATAAATGAAACAAAATGGTGGTTTTGAAGGCGAGCTCCGAGGTCCATCAAGGGGTTTCCAATGATTATGAGGACAAATCTGAATCGACATGGTAGGACAGCGCAATGGTAAGCCACTAAAGGACTCAAGTTCGAGCCCTGGGTAAACTTATTTTAATACAAATTAAATTTCTAAGTTATCAGCTGTGGATATAATTTTTTTTTTATGGGGAATTTCCAAATTCTTATAGACAGTGTGGTAATAGGTAATCATAGAAGGAAACAAAAATAAATAAATAAAATAATTTAAACTTAAAGTAAAACAATATCATAAACTCAATCATTCCTGTTTACAATATTTACATTCAGCCTGGGGAATTCCAAACCGAGCTATACCCCCACTTGTCCACGAAAGAGCAGGATGCAGGATTCTCTCAACCGCGTCACTGGTTCATGGGTATAAACTGGGTATCTGATCCTTCAATGGATAAGAAAATAACAAAGTGGTTGAGTGTATTCTTATCCAGAACGCTTACTTACATAACCGTTTGTTAGGAAACAATACTTCCTATTACAGATCCTACACAGAATGTAGTGTTACAGTTTTATTATTTTCTTTTTTATATTTAACTACTAACCAACAAACACCTGGCCTATATTAGTTATGAAACGAATTATATAACAGGCTCTTAAACAAATATTATTACTCAAAATATCTCGAACACAGAAAAAAAAACTAATCGATTCCAATAACTTTCTAAACGTCGCCCGAGTAGGTAGAACGTTTAGCGTCGAGATTTCGCCCGATTAAAACTGGACTGGACTTTTAATTGGACTAATAGCCACTGTAACAAGAAATCTTCCTGTAGAAGCTGGGATAAGAAGATCATTGCAAATCATTACGGCACACGTTAAACCAATTAAGGTATTTTACTCGATCCGATGCCTTCCTAATAAGTCAACATTAATGAGAGCGCATGCAGGGCACTTATGCAACGGAAGAAAGCTATTTTAAAATTTTCTCTTGCACTTTTCTTTTTTCAAATTGATGGAATGGCATACCATTCAGGGAAACAATGACATAAGAGCAAAAAGTAGAAGAAGGGTTGAATTAAATAAACAATATCTATTAAAGCTTATTTACTTTAAGGAACAAAATATTTATTCGACTATCGTCAGTCCGGCATTCAAACGGAGAATCTGGTACTGAGCACCATGTTAATTGGAATTCCTTCCAAATTAAATGTCAGTAAAAAAAATAAATAGCTCGCGATCTAATAAATATCACTTAAGGGACAGATGGCAATTCGATATTTACGAGTTTCATTTTATTTCGTCCTATTTTTATAGAGTTTTACATTTTTTATTATTCATATTTTCAATCTTCATTTAAAAAAATACTGAAATTTGTGGTAGGTTTAGCAAGAGGCTTCAGATAGAGTACACGTTTTTGAAATTCTGTGAAAAACTAAAGAAGCTTTGAAGCTTAAAGAAGCAAACTAAGACGTTGTTAAATCCTTCTAGTGCCAGAGCCGATATATTGCAAACCTTGTAGTACTTGACTATTCGTACTGTGAGAGAACTTTATCTCGAAATAAATTCATAATACGTTAAAAAAGATATAATTTCATTACGAGAAAATTTAAAAAAAATGTTCAACAACAATTCTTAAGTTATTCTTTATTTTCTTTTTTCACGAAATATTATTTATTTTGTTACAAAATGTATTGGAAATGTAAAATATATGCTCTGCCATAATTAGTCTATATAAAGTTATGAAGAAAATATGAATTTTCGTATGTGCAAATACGTTGTTAAGAGAGAATCCGTTCATATTTTCTTTATGATCATTTTTATATTGCATTATAGAAAAATTAGTGTCATTGTTTCCTTAATATAATGTTTTTTTTTAATTATGTATTTTCTAAAACCTAGTAAAATCGTGAAATTCGGCCGGTTAATTTCGCCTGCACTAACAGGTTTAATGTAAAATTAGGAGTTTTCAGTAAAACATTTAGCGAAAATTCGTATATTGCATTAAAATGTAAAATTTGTTTTGTGGTAAAAAATATTAAATTGTTGATAGATTATCATTTTAACCAAAATCTTAAAATAGATTAAATGATTGTTTTCGGTTATGAGTACAATAATTACTTTTTTTTTTTTTGCAAATTAAACAAGAATAATAAGAGTGGAAAAGATTTTATTTTGTTTCAGAAAGTTTATGAAAGAAAAGGAAAACTTAGTCGTTCCAATTAGCAAATAAGAATGAGGGGGTTAAATAATTGAGAACACTCGACAAAACAAAAGTGAAGACAAGAGCACAATAGATGAAGAGGAGCATTTATCAAAGGATTAAAACCTACAGTAATTGTTACCAACAAAAGAAGTGTAGGTTAGGGAATGTCTACGGAAAGCTAACATGAATGTATCGGCCTACGCTAATGTAAATCGAAAATGTACACACAGCGGGATGATGCTACGGAACTCCAGTTGTACGTTACAAGTTATTGGGAGGATAACATAAGATACCTAAACTAACACAAATATCGAAAAGATAAAAAGGTTTGATTACAGATAGCAGACATCTCATCTATGAAAAGGCAAACCGATACTTTGTCTTGCAACATTTTCTTTAGGATGTGGATTCTACTAAATAATAATTATAAAAAGTGTAACGAACCCTAAGGTTCGATGCTGATACTGCGAATCGCAGTCTATAAACAGTTATCCAACAACGCCAGTTTAACATCAATCTTAACGCTCTCCACCCATCTACGTATCGATCTACCTCTCTCACGTTTACTGGTCGAATCAGTGTTTATTAACTTATTAAGTATATGTACGTTACTAAGCCCTTCAATCTAATCCGTCCATTTGATTCGTCGCAATGATATTACCTGAATTATGGATTTTACTAAATATAAAAATAAATTAAATTATATAAAATCTTATGAACTTATGTACTTTCAGAAAATAGTATGGTCAGCACAATGTTCCATATGCCTTATTTTTCTCTGATCAATGAGAGGTTTATATTTGAGTTGTACTGATACTCAAAGCGACTGAGAAACTACGCCGACAAAAGTCCAAACTACATGCTGAACTTACAAAACACATATAAGGAAATAAAAAATTTGGATATTTTTGTGAAAAGTCTCTTTGAATTTCTTTATTTTATATACCTTTTTTCAATCAACGTTTAAACAATCTTATTTGTAGTTACCTTTCTCTTTTGATTATTACGAACAGTTATATATTTTGTTATAAATTAAAACATTTTACAATGTACACAACTTTAGTACACATGTATTTTATGTAAAAGAAGACCTTGTAATGTGAAAATTATTTTATAAGAAAATAATAAAATAGAATGGCTAAATGTAGCCACTCCTAAATAAAATAATGAAAAAAAAATCCCTACCATAAAAAGTATATTTAGTGTTGTTTTTTTTAAATCATGTGTATTAAAAAACACATAAACTTCTTTTAGATCAACAGCAGGTATTAGGGGAACGAACTGGCAAACAGCTGCCAAAGACGCAAGCACCTTACTTCCTGCTCCAAACAGTAACGTGGCGCTATATGACTGTAACAGATCAGTTCCGCAACAATGCAAGGATGCATGGCGATGCTTCTGGTCTAAGGTTCCAACAACGAATAAAATGTTGAAAATATCTGAAGATAATCGGTTCTAGTGCAAATTTTTGGGAACTGTCCAGAACAAATCATTTACCCAACCGAGGATCGGACATACTAGTTTCCATAAGAACCTCTTTGAAGGAAATTTTACAGCCAAGATGTATCTGTATCCTACCTGTATCAGCTGTATATGTATCCTGCCGACATAAGTCCGCGTCAGGACTGATCAAGAGCCTCGTTTGGTCTCCGGGGACAACGTCAAGTCTGCCAGAAAATTGGAAGAAGCTCTTCGAATGTTTAGAACAACAAACCTTATCGCTAGTTAAAATCGTGTAATTTGGAATAAGGTACCTCTAATCTTGTTGTTAACGGTACCTAAAAATCAAATAAATAAAACCATGCAACTTCAATCACGGTTGTATACTGCTATCTATCCTCCCGAAAAGTACAATAACAGTTTTATTTGTTTTTGTTTTTTTTGAAAAGTGGAATTTTTGCAAATGTGTTGGTTTGGATTGGAAATTGGATTTGCAATCAGCGTAAAGGCCCCTCCCCGTTCCAATAATCCACTAGCGTAAGCCAACCAAGTTACAACCTTCATTGGACCCCTCACCTAACCTTACAATGCCAAAAGGCAATCCAAGGTATCCTTAACACCCAGCTATACATATAGCATACCTCCTATATGTACGTACCAAATACCCACTAACATCATTACAGGAGGGTATAAAAAAAAAAAAAAAAAAGGAATTTTTGCAAGATAGATGATTACTTTTTAACGATATTCAACGTTTCCTATCTCAAAATATTAGAACGGTTTCCACAGGAGAACATTTCATATCTTTAGTTGAAAATAAATAAATAAAACGATCTGAAATATACTTTATGTTATATTTATGTCAAATATACGCGAAAAACAAATTATCTATATATAGACTAATTGCCATAATTAGGATGGTGACACGTACCTCTGATGATCCTATTGATCGCCGACAACACAAGGCCGAAGAGGAGGGTGCAGAAGGAGGCGCAGATAAGGACGGGAGACAGCATGGCCTGCGAGTTGCCGTACATGGACTTGGGCTCTCTCTTACGAAGGACCTCTTCTACTAAGGACACTAAAGATATTTCCTAGCCAGGATCTATGCTCAGGCTATGGCGAAAGTATCAAATATTTCTCATCAACCTCTTCTCTTACTAACTTTCCCAATGGCCATTCTCACACAGTCTACAATTTTCCATGAGAACCTCCGTTGTCTTCCTTGTTTTCTCTCCGGGTCATTGCACAACGGTACCGGTCGGATAACGGATTAAGTCGGGATATATCAACTTGATACTGTTTGATCCGAAGTAACGATTGTTTATAAAATAATTAAAAAAAGGTTTATAACTCACTATCACGTTCTTAAAATATTAAGACAAAACACTATACATACATAAATAAATAGATAGATAGAATAAATTGCATTTACGAGAGTATAATAATCCCGAAAAATGACTATTAATTAAAATAATAAACAGTAATTAGACGGGAGTATAATAGAAATCAGAAGACTTCACAACGTCAGGTGTTGTCGGCACCGAAAGGGCGGGACGACTGAGCGCGTCCCGCCACTTTCAACCCCGCCACTCTCCGCCCAATCAGAAGGCTGCATCTTATCACTGGGGCTTTCTGATAACAATGCGATGTGTCATTCTTGGTGGCTTACCGGAGGTCCGACCATATGTTTTATGAAAGTTATGAAAAATGTGAAAGTTTCGCAAACGTGTGTTGAATGATTTGAGAAATTGACGGAACAGAATGATTGTAAGAAGCTATTCGGGTTTTCAGTATAACAAACTTTACATCTAGTTAAAATCGTGTAATTTGGAATAAGGTGCGTCTAATCTTGTTGTTAACGGTACCTATAAATCAAATAAATAAAACCATGTAACTTCAATCACGGTTGTATACTGCTATCTATCCTCCCGAAAAGTACAATTTTTTAAAAGTTTAACAGTTTTATTTTTTTTAAATTTGTTGACAAGTGGAATTTTTGCAAGATAGATAATTAGTTTTTGACGATATTCTACGTTTCCTATCTCAAAATACTAGAACGGTTCCAACAGGAGAAAATTTTCTATCTTTAGTTGAAAATAAATAAATAAAAAATAAAAAAATAAAATGAAATACGCTTTATGTTATATTTATGTCAAATATAGAATGATGTGTAAAAAAAAAAAAAAAAAAAGAAATGGGTGGTATTTGTTTTATGAGTTATAAGATATGATACGAGCCCGGAATCAATTTCGCAGGGTTGGATTTCATTATATCTGTGGCTTGGTTCTGAAAGGGCCAAAATCAATTTTCTTCAAATTTTGTGATTTTATACTAAAAGTTAAATTTTTAAAATATAACCTAAATTAGCCTTTATATCTCTAAAATATAACCTATTTTAGTTTGGTATTAGAAATTGGCATTTGTAGAATTAAAGATTCACTAAATTGAAAACTTCTTGTATAAAAAATATAAAATTTGTAAACATTTATATTGGCCCTTTTAGAACCAAGCCACAGGTATGGATGTTTGTGTATTAGTGTATAGTTATATAGCCCAAGCTTAATGAGAATAATTTTTATTATTATTATTATTAAAAAAGTGAAATATATTTATTACATGAAACTATTAATGATTAATGAAAAAAAAAAAGAAAAATTACCGTAATGTAATTTAAGGTAAGAAAAAAATAATAATAATAATAAATTGTAAATTTATATATAATAACTAATTGATTAAAACTAGTAAAAATAGTTTCTTTTTTTTTTTTTTTTTTTTTTTTAGAAAAATGAACTGGATCATTGGCAAAGTGCCCCAAAATGTTCCGGACGTTAAAATAAATTAAAAAATACTTTTTTTTTTTTTTAACAGTACTGTTAATTACTTCTTTTCTTGAAACTAAGGGTACAATGCGGTGAAAATATATTTAAAAATTGAGCTTTTCGTATTAAACCATATCACCGCTGAGCGAGAGGATAGTGTACAGTTCATTGTCGTTAGAAACTACAAGTGTTAAATACACAAAAGATGGGCATCATATGAGTGACTTTTAATTTAATTGAAATGAAACACGAATGCAAGGTTGGTACGAAATATACCTAGGATACGTCCTACGATGTCATGATTGCATATATATCTATGAGTTATCAATTTTATTCACGATAGTAGAAAAATTGTTCTCTTCAGCCAGTACAAAAGCTAACGCTATTAGCAATAAACTGAATCTAGTTGAGCGCAATAAAAGAATTATAAATTATAATAGAAAGATTATGTACGGTAATAAATAATTAAGTGTATGGTTTAGAACACTCAAGTATCGTGGAGAGTTTTAAAATGTATTTTTATTTATAAATAATTTTAAATTAATTGAGATTTATAATTAGGTATATTATTAAGTAGTACGATAAAAATACAGATAAGATAAACCTAACTATAAGTTAACATCATGAGAATTTTTTTTAAGCACCCAAAAATATTAATGAATTATGCATCGAAATATTCTCTGTTTAAAAAACAAAAATGAAAAATTATTCTAAGATTCTCAAGAAATATTGTAATTAATGGGCAAGACGTTTCTATCAAAATGTATAAATTTCTGTTTTGCCTATATACTTAGTAGATCTATTTATTAAATTTAAAATGTTTAAAGCAATAAAATAAACTCTAAGCCTATTGTAAAAAAAACACCTATTATAATTTTTAATTGGTGTGATTTTTTGAAAATAAAAAGCTATGCTTTAATTTGAAACTTTTATGCTTATTTTTTTAGTTATTTATATAAATCCTCTTTTTTTAAAAATTCAATTATCGGTACGATTTGTTTCAAAACTAATTAATTAAACCAAATTATTCTATTTTTATTATACAATTTTTTCTATCCTCAAGTTGGACAAACGACTAACTTGGAATACTCATACAGCACTGAAAAGGCAGGAAACCAAACGTCGATTTCGACTATTACAGCACTTACTAGACAAACGGTCTAAACTTACAACACATTACAAAAGACTGATCTACATGACTGTAATAAGGCCAATCTGGACATATGGAGTGGAGCTTTGGGGCTCCACAAACCTTTCGAATTCCTCTCGTATCCAATCCTTACAATCCAAAATTCTTCGTGAAATCATCAATGCTCCTTTCTTTGTGACAAATAAAACCATCCATAAAAATTGTTCCATATGTAACCGAACCAGATATGATTCCTTCCATTATAATCTCCCTAACCACCCAAACCCACTATTTTCTAACATTGCTTCCTCTTCCATTCCCGAAAATATTCCGAGACGCCTGAAAAGAAGATAGCCACGAGACCTGCTAATGTAAAAAAATAAATAAAAACAAATATTTTATTTTTTTCAGGTCAAAAGCTAAGGATAGTCTTACCTTTTGAGAAACTATACATTTTGAAATTTAAAAATTCGAGACTAAAATAGGATTAAGAACGTAAAAAAAAAATAAATAAAAAATTATCTACACCTGAAGGTTTTTGTTTTAGTTTTTATTTATTGTTTTTCTTTTTTACAATTTTAGTTTAATTTTTATTTGTATTTAATGTTTTGTTATAATTTCATTTATATATATCTGTAAATGTGCTCTATTATGTGGTCATAAACAATAAACAACAAGGACAATTGGTGAGTTATAGTCTAAAGGATTCCAGACATTTTTTTTATTCAATTATAAATTAACTCCTTACTTAATTAGTTAATTAGCCCTTAAACTTGGAATATGTGATATTTTAATTCACTCTTAATAGTCTCCATACCAGAAGAATTTTATACAATCATAATTAATGACTAAAATGAATGATTAAATTTCAGCAGTATTTTTTATAATTTGATATAAACAATAAAATAAATAAAAATAAAATTATAATAGACATAAATATATTTTTCTTAAATCATGTAAAATCATTCTTCTTTTTTTTCGAGCGAAATAAAAAAATAAATAATGATAATATACAAAAAATAAAATAAAATAAAAACTCTAAATTTTGAAAGCATCTGAACTGGGCCTACCTCACGTTCACTTTAATGGACTAATACATTAATGAACGATCTGCATAATTGGTCCTTCTAACAACAGAATAAATTTCTGTCAAATATAAATATCAGAGAGATTTTCATTCTGTGTAATCCCTTATAATAGCTATACTGTTAGAAAAATTTTATTTTGAGAATAATATCATGAATAATGAATAAATTTGTTTTTTGAATAATGAATTAAAATTTCATTAATTTATGCATGGTTACGTCCCTAAAATATTTGGTCCGTTAATTGATAATTTTAATTTAGGTAATTCATTTAAATTGCTTAAATTAATTACCTAACCTTTATCTTAAATTTATATTTTTATCTTTGAAGCGTTAATGATTAGTTTACAAAGTATGAAAAATATACGATATTTCGGTTAGATTAATTAATTAGTTTATTTTTTTCTATATCGATACATATTTGAATCCATTCTAAATTCACAAGAATATTAATAATTATTTACATCATGATTCCTATAATCCACTTTGTTGATTAAAAGGTACTGGCCCAGAGACCTATTGTGTTATACTACAATAGAAGCACTGGCATTGCTTCACTATTCAAGTCCTGAGCTTTTGTGACTATACTCTTAGCCTCCACTGGCTTTCAATAATGGTAATGAGCTTAAAATCAAGCTTTAGTGTATTATTAATTAGTGTATTATACCCAGATTAATTATTAATATTTTACATAAATAAATGGTAGTGAGACATTAGGGGTATTCAGTCAGTTCTCTGCCTTTAATTTTTTTTTCTATCCTTAAGTTGGACAAACGACTAACTTGGAATCCTCGCACAAGACTGAAAAGACAGGAAACTATACGTCGATTCCGATTATTACAGCACTTACTAGACAAACGGTTTAAACTCCAATTCATTACAAAAGACAGATCTACATGACTGCAATGTGGCCTTTCTAGACATACGGAGTTGAGCTTTGGGGCTCCACTAAACCTTCGAATTCCTCTCGCATCCAATCCTTACAATCCAAAATCCTCCATAAAATCATCAATGCTCCTTTGTCACAAATAAAATCATACATAAAGACCTTAATGTTCCATTTGTAACCGATCTCAACTAGATATCAATCTTTCCACTATAATCTCCCTAACCAACCAAATCTTCTAGTTTCTAACCTTGCTTCCTTTTTCATTTCTGACAATCCACCTAAGCGCCTGAAAAAAAGATGGCCTCCAGACCTAATGTAAACATTTTTTTAGAGTGCTACCAATGGGGTAGATTCTCTACATGCCTGTATCATACCTTTATGATCTTACTTCAAATTTACTAGATGTATATTATGTACAGTTGTAAATGTCAATAAATCATTTTTTTTTAAATCCTTAAGTTATTAAATAATATTGTGAATAAGTAAGTGATATCAGTTTTTAGATTATATGCAATTAAAACCTTTTATATTTAACTGAAATAGTGACATAGATAGGTTTATTTGACTAATTTTATTAGACTTGGGTAGAATAGCCTGAAAAATTTTAATTTTCGTGTGTGAAGCTGGGAATTTATAGTTAAGTTCGTCCTTGAGAATGGTGAGGTAGACCGACGTTGGAAGTATTAATAACGATTTTTGAGACCTAACTGGATATAATTTTTTTAATTAAATAACAAAATCAGTCGCTTATAAGTTACAATATTATGCATAAATTACTGTTCTTATCCAAATTAATTTTCATAAAAAAAAAATCTACCCATAACGGATTTTGAACATATTAACTTCAAAAACTTTTAAATATTTAGTTGTGGTTAATAAAGTTGTTATTCCTCACTAATAGCATTATAGAACCTCACTTAAAGCTTTGATTATCTAAAAACTCCTGGTTTAACAGCACTAATTTTGCATTCAACGGCTACTGTTGGCTACAACAATGACTACTGTTGAACTTGTAAGCTAACGAGATATAAAACAATAAATTAATTACCTTGTTGAGATATGTTTATCCAGCAATTGCGTACCTATGGATGGCTATTACCTATCTAGTAGGCTCCCTGGCATAAGACTGGAGCTGGGGATGACATTTCGTTTAAGGTCAGTCCCGAACATGCTCACTAGCCCTTTAAAAGCGCTCTGTTTATTGCCAACCAACCCGTTAAATATTCCTCAAAGAGAAGCGTAAGAAGGAGTGTAAGGGCCTATGAGCACTCGGAGTGACCGATAAAAGGAAAGCATTAAATTAGACACCTAAGGATCTTGAACAAAATCAATAACACAACTTTTACTTGCTACCTTACAACGAATTGAAATTGTTCGTTGCTTATTTTAGACCAGTATTTTTTTTTATTATTCGGGGTAGTAATACTTTCCCTGGTAAGATTGCCATAAATAGGTAATTAATAGTAAAAAATAAAA
>NW_027111919.1:397597-400032 GCF_000696795.3 Halyomorpha halys | reverse complement strand
TATATATATATATATATATGTATGTATGTATGTATGTATATAGTTATTTACAACTGTATAAAAATATATACAACAAGTGAATTTGCTGTAGGTGACATAATGACATGATACAAACATGTGGAGAATCTACCCATTGATATCCTTTCTAGAGGAGAAGATCTCGAGGCCATCTTTGTTCAGACGCCTAGGAGGATTATTAGGAATTGAAGGAGAAGCCGGGTTAAAAACAAGTGGATTTCGGTGGTTAGGAAGTTTATCAAGGAAGGATTGGTATCTGGTTCGCCAAATCAGCAACATATGGGACATTGAGGTCATGATGGATGACTTGATTTGTTGTAAAGTAAGGAGCATTTTGGACTGTAAGGATTGGATTCGGGAGGAATTTGATGGTTTAGTGGAGCCCCAAAGCTCATCTCCGTATGTCCAGATAGGCCCTATAATAGTAATGTAGAGCAGTCTTTTGTAATGGATTAGCAGTTTAGACCGTTTGTCTAGTAAATGTTGTAATAGTCGGAATCTACGAGCAGTTTCCTGTCTTTTCAGCCTTGTATGAGGATTCCATGTCAGTCTTTTGTCTAGATGTAGTCCTAGGTAACGGATCTGTTCGACAGGAATAGGTGGGGTATTATTAAAGGATACTGTGGGGCAAGAGGCCCTGGGTTTACGACGAAGGGTAAATGTGATTTGGTGGTATTTATTGGAATTTAAATTTGAAACATAAATATTTATTTATTAATATTTACATACAACAAGTAAATTTGAAGTAAGGTCATGATGGTATGATTCAGACATGTAGAGAAACTATCCATTGGTAGCACTCTAAAAACATTTTTACAATATAAGGTCTCGAGGCCATCTTATTTTCAGACACAGGGGAGGATCGCCAGAAATGAAAGAGGAAGCAAGGTTAGAAACTAGTAGGTTTGGGTGATTGAAGATTTAATAACTGAAGGATTGATATCTAGCTCGGGCTAGGTCGGTTACATATGGAACATTAATGTCTTTATGGATGATTTTATTTGTTACAAAGTAAGGAGCATTCAGGATTTTGGATTGTAAGGATTGGTTTAGAGGAGCCTTAAAGCTCAACTCCGTCCAGATAGGAGTTATTATGTTGCTGTCATAGTCGGAATCGAAGTGCAGTTTCCTGTCTTTTCAGTCTTGTGTGAGGATTCTAAGTAAGTCACTTGTCCAGATGTATTAAATATATAAGTTTAGAAATACTCAAAATAGTGACTTGGGGATATTAGGAAAGTAAGAAAAATTATGTTAAAAAATTATTTATTTGTTTGATTAAAAAAAAAAAAAATTAGAAATACAATTAATAGACCATATTCAATAAAAAAAAACTATTTCCGTCGAAAAACTCGAATTTGAAATTTTGTACGATAGCACTATTTTCCGTTACTATATACTTCATATATAGGTAAGTAAACACACACACAATTATGTATCATCTCAATTATAGTATCCCCTTAATAGTAAGTATATAGATACTTCATACATAGGTAAGCGAAAAAACACACATACAAACACATACACACACTCACAGACCATTTTGTAAGACTTGGTTATTTGAATTCAGATGATTCAAACATGTATTTCCCTTTTCCCTTTCCCTTAAAACTCGAATTTGAAATTTTTTAGGACAGCAGTCCTTCTCCTTACTATATACTTCATATATAGGTAAATGAAAGAAAAAATAGCAGCAGTTCATTTAAGATCTATGTTTATCTATGATGTAATATGGAACAGTTAAATATTTTTTTTTTCGGAAAAAGGGAACAAAGACTACAATTAAAAAGAAAAAAGAACTTTCTTCAGCTCGAGAGACCTTAAAATGTTTTAAATGTAGGAGATACTTAAAAAAAACTGATGAACAATCAACAGAAACTATCTTTTCATGTCACCTTTAAGTTAAATGTTACCAATATATTTTAAAATCGTATTTTGAAATTAGAACAGGCTATGTATCAGATTCTCCTCATTGCTTAAACGGGCTGATAATCATTAATTGAACAAAAAAATATATATAGATTCGAGAACGCATCATTATTAATGAAAGTTTTGAACAATGATTTGCAATTGAAAGCCACCCTGAAGCCCTGAATGAACATTAGCACAGCCCATTGAGAGAGATATCAATAGATGATTAAGTATCAACAACGTGGCAAGGGAACTTATCGTCGATTATAGAACGATTGATGGGGTATATCAGTCATTAATCATTTCCCTCAGCATAATATTAATAGAACTACACCATAAAAATAAAAAATAAAATATATATGTATTTTAATATTTTTTTTTTGTATTTATTTTATTGAAGAGATATAATACAATATACCACAGTTAAGGGCAATATGTATTTGTGTTCAGGTATTCATTCATACAATGAATACAGAAACAGAAGAAAAAAAAAATGTTAATGATAACAA
>NW_027111919.1:389346-397382 GCF_000696795.3 Halyomorpha halys | reverse complement strand
TTACAATAAAATAAATACACATTAGAATATTAAAATCATAAAAATTGAAGAAAAAGAAGAAAAGAAAGTTAATTTGTGAAGTATAGATTATAAAATAAAGTTTTTTTTTTAAAATTGAAATAAAAAAAGAGTAAGGGAAAATCTGTGGTCGTACAAAATTTCAAATTTGAGTTATCAACAGAACTACACGTTTTGAACAATTACTTTAAAAATCTTTTTTACAATTTAATATATTATCAATTAATTGTAATCAGAATTGTTTAATAGAAAAAAACAAACAAATAATTAAGTTTTTTAACATAATTATGTTTACTTATCTAATATAACCCAGTATTATTGAGTGACTAAATTCATCCCAGTTGTTATATATTTTAAAACTTATTATATATTTAAAATTTGTGGTTCGCCCAATAATAAAGTGGAAGATTGAGTAAGCTAAATTATTTATCTGTTTAACATTGGAGTGTAATTAATTGATTATATGCAGTAGTAAAGATAAGTTTATTTTAAAAATTATCGACGCTGAAGAGGAAGACGTAGTATTCCCGGAACGTCCAAAATATAAATAAATAATTTAAACACCAATGTGTTTTAATTTTTCATAAGATTGGGCAATAAAATAATATTTTTTAATATTTTGTTAAGTTAAACACATAAAACATAAGAAAAGTAAGATTTATGTAGATAACATAAACACAGCAGATAAACTGTTAATAGATTTGAGCTACATGCTGATAAAAAGATTATAAAATGAAAAATCTATTTGTTAACAAAATATCCACTATGCGTCAAAATACAATCAAACGGTGAAGTCATACTTTCCCTACTCTAAGTATTTCAAGAAGAAAAATCCTCAACTGATTTCAGGATATCAAGAAGATAAGATAAATAAAATTATGTACAAAGAATGATAACACTTATCTTTTCGATTTGCAACGAGTCCAATCTGTATATGAGCGATCTGCTATAAACCGTAAAGCGATATTATTAGGCCAGACAAATAGTTTCTCCATAGATAACATTGCAAACAATTTACTAGTTGAATAATTAATAACACAAACTATTTAAATTAAACTGTGACAAAAATTTATATGTTAAATATCAGGAGTACTTTTTGTTGTCATTTTACTGTTTTTTATTTTTTTATTTCTTGTATACACACCTTTTATATGCTTATTTTAAAGTAATTGTTGCTGTTTTGTTTGAATAATGACACATCTGAGAAACATTTTTAAAAGTTTTTTTAAGGGAATTCTCTACTCGGGTCTTCCTACAAACTGTTATTATAATATACTGTAAAACCTACGGAATACGTCAAATAAAAAATAGAAAAAGAGGTTTTTTTTTTATCAGATGATCCAATATTAAAGTAAAACAGCTATATATATTTTTAAAAAATAATGATTGAAGTTTTCTCATTGTAAAAAGTTTTTTAGTAAATATATATAAGTCGTTAAGAGCAAAAGTGGTGTAAGTCTGTTTTCATCGCAATTAATTTTCAATAAAGAATAATTAATTAATTAATACTGACCTTATTTCACAAAATTAAAATTCTAGCAAATTGTAAGGTATGCTCGTGACCTAGTTTCATTATAAAGCTGTTATTCTTAACAAAATCTTTGTAGATCTTACCATAAAGCGTTGAATATCTCAAAAGTGTTTTGACTTACACGCCACCTTTACACTTAATAAATCATACAATAGGGGTATTCATGATCTTTAGTTTAGCATGTTAATCCGTGTTAAAAGGAAAAATTTATTTTAAATGGAGAAATATTTCCTTCTTTTACCATGTTAAAACGATATACGAGAGTCTGCTAATAGGTCTGTTAAATGGGGAATGACGTCACGCAACAGACCAGCTGAGCTCGTCACCGTTGTCGAGTTAGGTTACTTGCTCGTAGTGTGTGTTTTGATTGTGTTAGTATTGTTTTGGATGTTTTTAAAACTAGTAAAGCAATATAATGAAATAATAATAATGTAATGGCAGTTGTCAATTAGCTCATCTTAATTTTCTTCTTCAGAAGTCAGAAGATCAACTTTTGGTTACTGATTGGCTTAGTAACAAAAATTTCACGCTTCTATTTTACACTTACTTTAGCCATGTTGTAATATGTTACTTTAATCAAAACTAAGAAGTAAACAATAACATGAAGTGTTTAGAAAGAAAGGTTATAAAAGAAGTTGCTTAGAAAATCCGCTAGGAGCTCTTAGGTATTTAACATGACTTTAAATAGGGCTGCTCACAATCCTATGCTTATAATATTTAACGTGATAAAACATTTTAAATTTAACACAATATCATGAATATCCATAATGCTGGGAATTTATGTACATTAAATTTTTTTTTTCTTCCTCTAAGCCATGGGTGTGTGAGGATGAAGTCATGATTAAAAAGTGGTTGAAGGTAGCCTCTTTTTCTGCATTCTTGTAATGCATTTTAAGAGGGCAATGAGAAAATTTGATTATTTGGGAAGGGGTAGTCTGTATTTTGTGTCTGTCTGTTGGTGATGGGGCTCACCAATTATGTTGATTCAACTTAAGAACATTTTATTTTTTTCGTACCCTCCGCTTGAAATAGATATGAACGATAAACAATTTTTTTTTTTTTTTTCATACCCTCCTATAATGATGTTATTGAATATCTGGTACATACATATAGGAGGTATGCTATATGTATATCTGGGTGATGATACCTTGAACGATAAACAAATATGTCTCTATAGAAGAAATATCGATAAACACATTTTTTTTTTTTCGGGAATAGACAATTTTGAAAAAATTCCGGAAATAAAAGTAATAAGAATTGAATGAAGCCAATTAAATTTTAATAGCCGAGGGAGATAAGTACACTAAAAGAAGTAAGCCTTGTAGCATTCTCCAGTTACTTTAATCAAAACTTAGAAGTAAACAATAACATGAAGTGTTTAGAAAGAAAGGTTATAAAAGAAGTTGCTCAGAAAATCCGCTAGGAGCTCTTAGGTATTTAACATGACTTTAAATAGGGCTGCTCACAATCCTATGCTTATAATATTTAACGTGGTAAAACATTTTAAATTTAACACAATATCATGAATATCCATAATGCTGGGAATTTATGTACATTAAATTTTTTTTTTCTTCCTCTAAGCCATGGGTGTGTGAGGATGAAGTCATGATTAAAAAGTGGTTGAAGGTAGCCTCTTTTTCTGCATTCTTGTAATGCATTTTAAGAGGGCAATGAGAAAATTTGATTATTTGGGAAGGGGTAGTCTGTATTTTGTGTCTGTCTGTTGGTGATGGGGCTCACCAATTATGTTGATTCAACTTAAGAACATTTTATTTTTTTCGTACCCTCCGCTTGAAATAGATATGAACGATAAACAATTTTTTTTTTTTTTTTCATACCCTCCTATAATGATGTTATTGAATATCTGGTACATACATATAGGAGGTATGCTATATGTATATCTGGGTGATGATACCTTGAACGATAAACAAATATGTCTCTATAGAAGAAATATCGATAAACACATTTTTTTTTTTTCGGAAATAAAAGTAATAAGAATTGAATGAAGCCAATTAAATTTTAATAGCCGAGGGAGATAAGTACACTAAAAGAAGTAAGCCTTGTAGCATTCTCCTTCGAACTCCTCACCTTCAAGCTAAGGTCGGTAACAACATAACATGCAACCTGTTGACAGGTACGTATCAAACCGTCCTTATAATACTGCACTTAAACAAATTTACCTTAAATATATGAAGTGTAGAATTAATTAAACGATTTCTATTGAAACTTTTAAGAAAACGGGTATTTATTTAATATTAGGGATTCAAAAAATTTTAAATTCTTTGTACCAAGATTTTCTCGACCCCTGTTTGATAAACAGATTTAGTAAATACTAAAAATCATAATTCGAATCCGTATTTCTTTGTTTAAATAAATTAATTGGTATCCAGGTTAAGTCTCAACAATTATTAATTCTTTAACAGTCCAACGTTTCGGCCAATTAGGCCATCCTCCAGGACGATCTAACAATCAACAGCTTTCACTATACATTCATTCTTAACAATTTTAACAACATTATTATTAATAATTGAACATACCTTAAATATAAATTTACACCTCACACCCAAACATTTAAAAAAATTATATAAGAAATAAGAAGAAGGATCTCAATAAAACAGCACTAGTACAGCATAGTAAAAATTTAGTATTTTTAGTAAATACTAAAAATCATAATTCGAATCCGTATTTCTTTGTTTAAATAAATTAATTGGTATCCAGGTTGTCTCAAAAATCTATTAATTCTTTAACAGTCTAGCGTTTTGGTCAATTTGGCCATCCTCAACTACAATCTAACAATCAACAGCATTCACTATAGATTCATTATTAACAATTATAACAACATTATTATAAATAATTTAACATACTTTAAATGTAAATTTACACCTCATATCCGAATATTTAAAAAAAATATATAAGAAATAAGGATCCCAATAAAACAGCACTAGTGCAGCATGATCTTAAAACAACACAAATTCGACTTTGATGATAAAATAATTTTACATAAAGATAATATTATGTTCAAAAGAAAAATACTTGAGTCTATTTATATATCAGAGAACATCAATTATAACGTGAATTTTAAAACATACAAGACATTTGAACCAACACAATGCAGAGATTTTAAGCAAAATTAAATTATGATAAATAATGGTACATTTTATGTTAATATTTACAATTAACTTTATTATTAAATTTATTGTTTCATAAGGTGATTTGTAGGACCTGAAGAGAATAATCTGCAAAAAGTTTTTAATTATTTGGATTTGAGTTGTAAATTTATATTTAAGGTATGTTCAATTATTAATAATAATGCTTGAAGAAGTTTGTCGGGGGGTGCGGTCGGCAAAGAACAACATAAATAAACAAAACCATATTTATTTATTTTATGCCGACGTTTCGACCTGAGTTTCAGGTCTTCATCAGGGGTTGTGTCGTAGAGGAGGGAAAGATTAGTACTGAGTACTCAGCTGTTGATTGTTATATTGTCCTTGAGGATGGCCGAATTGGCCGAAATGTTTGACCGTTAAAGAATTAATAAAGAGTGTTGAGACTTAACCTAGATACCAGTTAATTTATTAAAACAATAAATACCAGTCTCAAGAAGTTTTTATTGTTATCTCAAAAAGATTAAATTTAATTTTTTTCAGTTATATTCATCTGATATTTACAACATATAAACTTCTAAAGCATTGAGTCGTTGGTCATATATAAAAAATCTATCATATTAAATCATTGAATGAAATTAAAACATGAGAGAAAAAACTAGTTTTAATTTTTTTTTTTTTTTTTTTTTTTACATTAGAAAATAAAAGACATTTTTGGTGTAAGTGAAAAATTGTTATCATGTTTTTGTTTTTTAACAACTTTTTTTCTTTTTATTTCTCATAACACAATTCTATTTATATATTTTTTTTTTTTTAAGGCGTGTAAGCATTGATGTAATAATAAAATTAATTTATAATTTATAACGGATCTCTACTGCTTTATAATTTTTTAAAAAGTTACACTTAATTATAGAGGAGTTAATTTTAATATTCTGTTTTGAAGAATATGCTAAATTTGTTTTTTATACTTTAGAATTTCCTTATGCTTGGTCGAAAAGTAGGAATAAAACCTTAACAAGGATTAAAAAAAATTTTTTTTTCTTTCGACCTTAAAGAAAAGTAGTTCCTTTAACCAACTGTGAACTTGAGAATATATTATTAAAATAAAATGTATTGATTTTTAGCAGTGATAATTATAATTAATTTTTTTTTATTGCTTTGAATAGTAGGTATAGTATAGGAAGATAAAAAATCAATTAATCCTGTTTCAATTTGAAAAACTTAATGTGTGTTTAATAAAATAGTTTATTCTGCTTGTAAATTATTTTATCTTAACTAGACGCAATATTTTCACAAACCTAGTCAAAACGGGACCAAAAAGTCTCGAGAGCTCTGCAACAATGACAGTGTAAGTCAGTGAACAGTTCGGCAGCAATTTAAAAAGAAAAAAACCGTGCAGTTATTTTCATTCCAGAAGAAAAAAGAACTTGGAGGAAATTCTTTTGTTGATGAAAACCATCTGCGACACTAGACTAAAGAAATTCCGAGAACTGTTCTAGAAACTTTCAGCCGGAGAATCAAGTACTGTTGGCTACTTTTCAAGCATTATTTGACTGGATGGTTGAGATTTAAAACAAAACAGAAAAAAAAAATTATGTAAAATTTTTCTATGTAAGATTTTGGCCGTTATTTTAATAAAAAATATTCATAAAGGAATTTTGGGATGAAATGTTCTGCTGTATGTATGTGCTTGCACCAAATCTACAACTCAGATTTTAAAAAAAAAATTAAATTACTATTAATTATTGGTAATAAATTTTGAAGCATAAATTTTCTTAAGTGACAGTAGATAGTAAAATAAATTCACCGCAAAAAAATAGACGGTGGCATACCCTACTCTTCCTCAAAGGCAAAGTGAAGCTAAAAGGAGAGGAGTTGACCACAGCCTCAGACCCTCAGGAGTTGACCTCGTTTACGTTGAGGTTAATAGGAATAACCGCCATTGTAATTTAAACAAAAATAGATGGAAGCCGGTGATTGGTTTATAATCGTCTCCGACTCCTCTGCCACGCCCCTGGAGTTCAATATAAGGCCAACCCTTTTGGTTTCACTTCTTCTGGCAGCTTACCCTCTCCATTATATTCCTTTCAAAGCAAAAATTGTCACTTTTACCTCAAAACAAACAAAATGCTCTTTAATAAAACGCTGTTTAATGAAAAATTCTTCAATAAAAACACAAACCAGCCAACGTTACCAACATTCCGTTGATTATCTGGACAAAAGTTCATCTCACGTTAAAAGCAAGAAAATGCAAACGAAATAGACTAGGTAAATGTTCTGACACGCCCCTGGAGTTCATCTTAAGGCCTGCCTTTTTGGAATCACTTTTCCTGGCAGCTTTCTCCATTATATTCCTTCCTAAAAGGCAAACATTTTTTACTTCTAACAAGACGATATTCTCTCAAATAAAAATTTATTCGTGAATATTTTATGAATTAGAATATAAATTTTGTATACTGTGTACTTTTTTCCCTAAAAACTGGTGTTCTGCTCGGTAAATTAAGATAGGTTGAAATATAATAAAACTAAATATAAAATCAATAAAAAAAAATCCTTTGAAATTTGCCGTAAGGTGGTTTTAATTGGACACTAATATTTACGTAAGAGAAGAAAAAAAAACACCAACACCGAAAGATCTATCAAAGAAAACGACTATTTTGTGCCAAGGCTGCTGCCCAAGACTTCCTATTGGTCTTAATATAACTCTTCTTAGTCAGCCTTCGGAGGGAATGACCTCAGAACTAATAATATTTAATGGTAGCCTTTATAATTATTACATAGTTTATTATTATTATTATCATTACGAAGGCTGATCGCTTAATTCTCACTCCCTAGATGGCAAGAAGTCATCATGAATGTATTATGGCAACAGGTTCGTTTAATGTTCAAACTGAATGGATCTTAAAAAAAAAAATGTTTCAATTAGTAAACTGTTAATTAACTATTTAAGTCCTAAAACGGAATAATTTTAAATTAAGCTATAGAATAAATTTTACAAGATGTACGCGTTTGAAATTCATTGTTCACATACAAGTACATTCATTTATTTTTTTATTACTTTATATTATATTTTTTTAATAGTAATGAATAATAATGAGTCAAATCTATACACGTAATACAGTGTTATTACTAACAACGGCCATTGTAATTATTTTGAGATTAAACTCCAAGAAATTACTATCTACTATGACTATTATCAGCCTGAGAATATTTTATCTGTACAATCCATAGTTTACTTGGAGCCACAACCAGGCGCCAGAAGTGTCCCAACCGATAGGTACCCACCGTAAACAGCTTGTAATAATTAATACATATTATGTATAATAGTCAAAAGGGAAATTATGATAATTATTATAATTAATTATTTTAGATAGTAAAATGTA
>NW_027111919.1:380561-388521 GCF_000696795.3 Halyomorpha halys | reverse complement strand
AAATTCATTTATATTAAAAAAAAAAAATAATAAAAGAAATGTAGAAATGTAAATATACTGGTACAAATCATCTCTTTTTAACAAAACAATGAAAAATTATACTGACAACTGAAAAACCTAAGCTATCTGAAAATGTTTAGAAATAAAATTTTAAACTATTATTATCTTAAATTAAAAATAATTTTTCACTTATAAGTGAAGGATAAAATCAGTATGAATCAATATTTAATGCTCAAGTGGACAAATCTTTAAAATTTATTTAACACAAAAATTAGATTTTTGGGTAATAATAGAAATGGATTGAGAACACATTAATAATAAAATAATTTATACTTATAAGAATCCCGAATAGGAAAAATGTAATATAACATTGTGCGAGAAGAAAAAAAAAAAGATAAATAAAATTATTTTAAAAAATAATATTTGAAATATATTGTATTTATAAGTCATAGTTAATTATTGTTTGAAAAAATGAAGAAAAGTACAAAAACTTTTTTTTTTTATAATTTTTAATTATGGTAGTGTTTATTTACACATCATGGACTGATAAGTATTTTGCATATGTTAGCAACCCGATGTATATGAGCAGAATTGTGGAATACAGCAGTTCTCTCAGCAAAATGTGAAGGAGTTCATTTTATGCAATAATTACCCCATAATTATGAGCATAACCTTTTTAATCAATTGTCAACAATTACGTTTATTAATTAGTACGACAAAGAACCTCGATATTGTTGACAAGGTTTAGCGGGTTGAAACGACCTCCAAAAATTGACATACTGAACTCATTTGTAAATCGCAAGCCATTTGTATAGAGCAATCAGGAAACTTCTGTTGCATATTCTTGGAACTAACGAACATTATATACCTATGACAGTTAACAGGAAATATTTAACTTGTTTATTAATTTTTTAATACGTAGAAGTAGGCAATGAAAGTAGATAGTGATATTGAAAAAATGAAATAAATTTTTAGCAACTAAAATTAAATTTAATAATGAACCAGAATGCATATGGTTTAATACACAGTAAAATCTAGCTTGACTAGTTGTAAAAACCAAACTTTTCAGAAATAAAATAGATTTTTTATTGAGTTGACTAGGTTTAACATTTACGCTGACATTAGATTTCAATTCAAACTAAAAGGTTATTGAATAAAAAAATTTTTTTTTTTTTAGATAAATAAATTATTTTTTGTTTAAGATTAGGCACTTAAATTAAAACATAATACTACAAAATTTTTTTTTTATTTATTGATATTTACAACTCTACATAAATACATCAAGTAGATTTGAGGAAATCATAATGGTATGGTACAAGCATGTAGAGAAACTACCCAAAAACTACTCAGTTTTATCAAAATCTTTAGCAATCTAGTTTGAGAAAATCTTTAGCAATCTAGTTTGAGAAAATCTTAAACAATTTTAAAATCAATTATCTAAATTGGTACTTCGATACTTGGTTTGTCGATTTTATAAAAAATGCTTAAAACGCTTATTTCCGAACTACCCATTGTTAGCACTCTAAAAACATTTTTACAATATCAGGTCTCGAGGCCATCTTCTTTTCAGACGCCTCGGAGGATTGTCCGGAATAAAAGAGGAAGCGAGATTAGAAACTAATGGGTTTGACTGTTTAGGGAGTTTGTAATGGAAGGATTGATATCTGGTTCGGGCTAGATCGGTTACAAATGGAACATTAAGGTCTTAGTGGATGATTTTATTTGTGACAAAGTAGGGAGCATTTATAAAAAAAATAAAGATAAAATATTTAAAATAATATTAGTCAGTAATAAAATTAATAATATAATGCAAATTGGGACTGCAATAGAAAAAAAAAATTTGATTTATTAAATGCAATGTATGATTGTAAAAATATGGTGGTTTTGTGATGAGTGAAAAGCAAGTAAAAATTAGGGGGCGAAACGTTTGATAAGAATGATGATAGTGAGAGGAAAGGACCGAAAGAAAGTTGGGTTTTATTTTTTTTTTTTTTACAATAACAAATCTTGACTTATAAAGATTGACAGAGCTAGAAATTCGTAATAGTTAACTATAGACGAAAGTTTATAAAAATGACTATAGTATCTTAAGTCAATTATTCAGATCAAATTATGAAAATATTGAAGTCAAAGGGAATACAATTTGTTTTTCAGTTTCAATCGTAAATTATATTTTTGTAAAAATATCCTGGAAGCTATTAAAAGTGAGTTTCAACACGACATATTAGAATGATAAGGTATAGGATTAATTTTTTTATTAAAATCTGTGGCGCTACAACCCATGGAGGGTCAAGGGTTCTATACTTTGTAAGGAAGTAATTTTATTTGAAAAACGATTATGCAAGGAGGTGACTTTTTTTAATTCAATAAATAATAAAAACATTATGTTTTAAATTCCACCTCAACAGTTAAAAGCAGATTTCATTTTTTACTTTATTGCTCTAAAAATTTATTATTTTAATAATCAGCTATAAAAGTTGACTTTAATTATTATAAAATTTTGTTTTATTTACCTATTCAAAAATTTATTGAATTTTCTCAAAACATCGAGGAGTTTTTAAAGTTTTGACGAGCAGTATGATTAAATTTAAACTTATAAATATAATTATTTTTTATATATGATTGTTTGAGAGTGGTTTAGTTTATTATCAATTTACACAATTTTGATCCTTTTTTTCTCTCAACTTTTATTCTTTAAAATTCTCCAACGTTTCGGCCCTCAGGCCATTCTCAAGGATAAAACCTATAAATTTTTTTTTTTATATAACAATTACATTATTTCCTTAGACTACACACTGATTTCTTTGGCCATACGTTCAATATTGATGTCATTGCTTTTATAAAAAACCCAAAATTGTTAAAATAATATCATAATCACTTCATAAAATTTTGTTTTTAAATAGGTTTCCTACTTACATAACTTTTTTTTAATAAATTGATATCCTAGATTTAAAACTTTTTTACAAAACACTTTCCCTTCTTTCATTTATATTTACAGCTTAAAAACAGAACCTACCTTCTTACGATTCTGATTACCTTCTTACATTCTTACGATTAGACATATTTTCGAAGAGTGTATTCACTATTTGCCATCATTAATTTACATTTTTAATATAATTTAACTAACGTTCATTTTTAATTATTTTGCTTACATTTAAAATCCATAATTAATATATTCTTATTTTATGTGTATTTTTTTAACATACATATACCCCCCTCTCTATTTTGTTTTTCCACATATTTATTCACCTATTCATATTTTTATTAGTGTATATTTATTTTATATATACATTTGTACAATTTAAGGATTTGAAAATTTATCTATTTACTAACTTTATTATATATATAATAATTACATATTTATTTTGCTCAAAATTTCTGAAGTGTGTAGTTAAAGGAAATAATGTAATTGTTATATAAAAACAAAAAAAAAATTTGTAGGTTGTATCCTTGAGAATGGCCTGAGGGCCGAAACGTTGGAGAATTTAAAAGAATAAAAGTTGAGAGAACAAAAGGATCAAAATTGTGTAAATTGATAATAATTATTTTTTGTAACACTTATAATTATAAAAAAATCGTGTATGTGAATTTAATCTCATGAGTTAAGGGCTAATTTCATTTTTAACTATGGTCCTGTAAAATGTTATTATTTTTTATACTTTGATATTGATAAAGTTATTTTAGTTTTGTTTATCTATTCCAAAATGTATCGATTTTTTTTTGACATTAAGGTGGTCTTAAATTTTTTAATGATATATTATTTGTTACGGAAATTGATTAATGCATTTCAAAATTACTTGCTACCGATAAATAATTTCTGTTGTATTTATTTTATAATATATGTTATAAAATTGCATGGATTATACAGTAGGATTTTTTTTGTAATAAATCAAATATAATAATATCATTTTTCATACCTCGTTTCTATCCATCAAAGCTTCAAATATTCTTTTATTCATTGTTTACATACAGACTAAATAAACGTATTGCGAAGAAAATTGTTCAGTGGACTAAAGGGTACAAATAGAGAGACATTATACTGAGGGAGACAAATCAGCACATTACTTCAAACCGACAACGATGACTGACCACATCACTACCCTAAGCTGAGAATTATAAAGGACATTACCTCTGGTCGTTCTCAGGGACATCAGACAGACAATATCTCATAGCTAGGGAGCCCAACCTTTTTACACGCACCATTAACTTCTTCGGTCATGGTCTCTTTTCTAAATGTTGTCCATGTTAAGGCATAATCTAGTCGGACTTAGTGGTGTTAAGTTCCGAAAATGTTTTTAGAAATGTGGAATATTCTAAACAAAGCCTCAAGCATCTCAAAATGATCATAACTAACTACCCAGACTACGTAAAGACTGTAAACCACAAAATCACACCAGAGATAACACATCCCACGTTAACAGCCTAATATATATAACCGAGTGACTTGTAGTGATTTATTTCGTTAGTGCGAAGTAGAATGATGATGTAAAATGACCTACACTGGTTAATTTCGTTGATTTCAGTACGTATGGTGCCTAAATTAATGGGTTGTTTAATAATTAATAATTATCTGCTATTTTAATATTGTATATTTAAGTATTTGTTTGAATTATTCTGATAACAAAAAGTTTATTATATTATGGAAATTATTTGGGGTAATTCTTTGTTTATTTTACTAAAAAAAAAAAAAAAAAATTGCCTTAGAATAGACTTACTATTTCTCTGGATGTGTATATGATTCCTGGATTTTTATAAGGAAAAAATATCAAAATCTGTGCTTAAATACGTGTTTATTTTTACATAAATATGTACTAAAAACGAAATATTTAATATTAAAAAGATCAAAACTACGTTAATTTAAATGCAAAAATCCTGAAAATAAAAAAATACAAAAAGCCTAGGTTTGTGTCACTAACTTAATATAATTTGATTTAAACCAAATATAATTAAATCTCTAACGCTTGTAGTGATTGAAAGAAATAAAATCGCTAAACTAAGTTCATGAACTTTCATAACTAAACATGCTTATTTTAGACTTTCCAGAAAATAATCATAATTTTTATTCTTGAATTCTTTTTTTTTTTTTTTTTTTAATACTAATATAATTTTTTTTTTAATTGTTACATCAAGCAGAATTCAGCAACATTAAAATAAATAATAAAAAGCAAAGGAAAAATTTAAGAAATAAAATCGCTAAACTAAGTTCATGAACTTTCATAACTAAACATGCTTATTTTAGACTTTCCAGAAAATAATCATAATTTTTATTCTTGAATTCTTTTTTTTTTTTTTTTTTAATACTAATATAATTTTTTTTTTAATTTCATGAAAAAAGTACCAACAGAAAGGGAAGTGCAATGGACTAGGAGTAAAATATGAATTTAAAAGAAAAATAAACATAAAAATTGTGAAATATTAAGAAACATGTAAAATAAAATTTGTTTTAAATCGCGAATGACGTTACAAAGTGGAAACATGTATATAAAAATTGTAGAAAAAATATGTGAAAATATTAAAATCTCATCCCTAATAATTCCTTAAATTACAAAGATTATGAATACTTTTTTTTCTGTGCAAATATACCAGTTTTTCATAATAAACGTTACTTCGATTTAAATACTGATTAGCAGGTACGGGACAAAATTTCTTCCTCAATATAAAAATCATATTTTATGAATTATTTTCTACTTTGAAAACAATTTTTTATTTTACATTTCATGAATGGCTACAAAGTTTCCTTCCGTCATTAGTGATAGTAATAGTTTCCAAAATACTTCTCAAAAATTATAAACTTCGTAAAACATAACATGGCAAGGGAGTGGGAAACATTAACTTTAAATGATATAAAGATAAACAAAAGAATGTTTCTATCATTAAAAAAAATTATCGAACAACTAATAATTTAAAGACAATGATCTACATTTAACAAACTTTTTAAAGTGTTTAATATATAAATTTAAAAATGTCGGTGTATTAAAAACCAAAAAAAATGTGGTTTAATCTGTCACTGTCAAATTATTTAAGTTACAAGTAGAAGTAAAATTAGTTACCACAATCCAAGCAAAAAACAAAATTTATAAATAAATTAAATAAAAATTATAATATTGCTTTATTTTGAAAATATCTTAGAGGAGAGTCTATAAAATCCATCCCCCTACCGTTGAATGCTGACATAACACCAAATTTAATTAAATAAAAATTTGTTGTATATGAATATTCAGTGATAATAGTTCAAAAATATTCCAAATCGTGGTTTATAAAATAATATATAATTTAAAAATTGAATTATTGACAAGAAACATACGAATATTCGTTGATAGTTGTTCAAAAATATTGCTAATATTAATTTGTAAAATAAATTATGTATAGTTTATAAATTGAATGTTGACAAAACACCGAGTTTTACTTAACAGAAATTTGTAGAATACAAATATTCAATTGTAGTAGTTCAAAAGTATTCCTAATAGTAATTTATAAATAAATTATATTAGACTCTTCTAATTTTGAAAAATTTCGACGAATATAATTAAGAGAGGCGAAGTCAATTGCAGCGCTATCTATCGACGGCTTGCTCAACTTAAAAAAAGTAGAAAGTATAGTCTAACACCACTAGATAGCGCCACATTACAGTAATAAGAAGTATTCTTTATAATATTTTATAACTTAAAATTAAAATAATGAACTTTTGGGGAAACAAGATATTCTTTATAGTAATAAATTTATTATAACTATAAATTTTATGAAGTAAATGAAATTAGCCTTTAAGTGGTGAGGTAAAATTTATAGATATATTGGATAAGGTGAAGCCAAATGGACAAAATTTTTCTTTATTTATTTAATTAAAAATAATCCAAACTAATTAACCATTACTTAATTCTCCCCAAAAAATGTATAAAGTAATAATAAATGAATGCAATCGATGAATAGATTTTATTCACCTTTATTTTTTAATTTTCATAATTTGACCTAAATAATGGACCATGCTTAACAAAACATAGAAAAAGTTCAATATCTTGTTGGCCAATATATATATATCCATATATGAAAACAGGAAAGAGAGATAAACAAAAAAATATAAATTATACTGGAAATATCCAAGGAGTATATCAATACAGTTTTCACACAACTGAATTGGTGGCCTTTAACTTTCGATGGACATTGTAAATTGATTAAAGTAACTATTTTAAAATAAAATATTAAGACATATTAAAGCATGAAATATAAAGCTTTGGAATTAACTATTCAAAATTAAAATGCCAGTTCTAGTAATTCCTTACATAATTATTGAGGGTAAAACAACAGTGAAATACCACTAGTTGATATTTAAATAGGTAGAAAAAAAAGAAACACTGTTATTTCGTTATTGAACACAAATTGTTTATCTTTAAATTGTATATAGTTAAGGATAAAAATCGTTTCTGAGAAATATAGAACATATTATAAGCAACTTAAAACTTTTAGGTATGTGTTAAATATGCTTCATTTTAAAACAATATTAAGTATATTTCTTGAAAAAGAAAATGTATAGAACACAGTGCTTGTATATATCTTATGTATGATCTACAATATTTTATGCAAAAGGAATCAATTGCCCAGAAAATATTTAATTATAATAGCATCGCATGGCTATATGTTAATATTAAATTAATATAAATAAAGTATATAATTATAATTAGTAATACAGTATAACATATAAAATTGAAAATAAATGATGTGTACTAGACACCAAAAGCTTAATAATATCAAAAATTGAAATATCAGCAAATCTTTCAAAAAAGTTTTTTTCTTCTCTATACTTTCTCCTACCTGGGGGAGAAGACTTAAGGGGCTTCGGCCACTCTCCAGATTTTTTTTTTTCCTACAGAAAATCAATACTCTAGAACCTTTAGAGGTATCTGAAGTGGTTCAATTAGGCACGGTGGAATTCATATGGGATACTACAAGTAACTGAATATATATA
>NW_027111919.1:377283-380511 GCF_000696795.3 Halyomorpha halys | reverse complement strand
TTACTTACTTTGATCCTGTGTATCTATTTCTTTTTTTTTTACCTTGATTAGTATTATTAATCTTTAATAATTCTTACTTATTATATCAGTATAATGTGTACCTATTTTTCCTAAGTCTGTTTTATAATATACCACTTGTTTTACATTTTATAAAACATTAATTTTATTTTTTTCATACTTAATGTAAGAAACAAGAATATATTATTTATGTTTATTAAAAAGTTGAAGTATGAAGATTACTGACTTATTCAGAGAAAAAAAAAATCAGAAAATATAATCTGAGTCTTCTAAAAAAAAGAAAATAATTGAATAAAAATACAATTATCAATACAGAACTAGAATTACAAATGATGACAATATCAGTTAATGTACTTTCCTGAATAATATGACTGGATGGATCTAGAGAGTTACATTTCAAGCTCTCATGTAATAAAAAGTTTATATTATATGCTTAATTTTATGATGAAATAAGAGACTCACCAACAGTGGGGGTCTTAGGCCTCGGTGGTGTTACTACTGCCTTCTTGGTCACCTGGGAGGCGACGGAGTTGGTGGATCCGTCACTCTGCGGGCTGGTACACCGCGCATCCCGCTTCTTACCCGAGCCTAAAAGGCAAACTGACATTGGAGTAATTATTAAAACATTAGGATATTAAAATTATTTAAATATATATAACAATTAAGTCATTTATTTGTCAAAGTAAAAAAAAAAAACATGACTCTTAAAGATGTTGGGGAAAGAGAGAGAGTCATGGTAGAATAATGCAAATACACATTTTGGGGACATTTTGAATTAAAACACTGCTATACATGTTAATCGTAATTGAAATTGAAGTGTAGTGGTTCAACGCTATGCATACATGTGTAACATCAAACTGGTTTGAACACCAATATTGCTTAAGCCACAGAAGGAGTTGGTAGTAACAAGAGTGGTTAGAGAAGAAATTATTGTTGTTACAATTATATTTTACTTAATTTGATTTTTATTTTATTTCTAGGGAAACAATTTTAACCCTTGCTTTTCCACTGTGTTTCTAAATGAAATATCACATCTTGACAATGTACAATAGAAAAGACCCACTATATAGCTTAGTTGTATGAATGTTTTTAATGATTTACATTTAATATGATTTTAAATGTAAAATTTTTTAAAGATAAAGGAAAAAATTGTTTTCTAATGGATATAATAAAAAAAAAGAAAGGAGAGTATTTTTGTAACAACAATATTATACACACATAGCAAACTAATAAATAAAGTTATACCCACCTAGAAAAATATATATATTGCTTATGAAAACAACATACCAAAAATAACGAAAAAACATTTTTCATATTGGAAGGTACTTTGCATATGGTAAATAATTCTAATATTTCCAAGTAAAACATTCTTATAATCCTTGAGACAATTGAATCAATTTTTAACGATAACGTTTAAAGCAGTTCAATAAATCTTTCTAACCTGATAATTAATTTAATAACTGATATTTTCTTATATTAAATATTATATAAATAGAATATACTAATAAACATATATACTGACAAAGATAATTTTGAATATTTAGTATCTTAAGAATGTTCATGACTTTCAAATTATGATTAACAAGAATTTTGTATTTAAGATGTTGTAATCAAGCACAATATACATCTGATCTTAATTATAACACATCTATGATTATGGAGATAACTATTCTTGTCAAACTAATTAACACTAACCTTTAAGAAGTCCTTAATTATAAATTATTAAATCAAAAAGATTGGGAAATTAAGTAAAAATTAAGGAAAATATAACAGTTTCTTTACCTTCGAGGTACAGATACAAGCTAAAAAAATGTTATTTGTGAAACAATATATTACTCTGGAATAATAATAGGCACATATACAAATTTATGTTATGTTAATGAATGATTATGATAATATGTTTTGATCGATGTACTCTCAAATAATCATCAACTGGACTGTTGGAGTGAGATGTACAGTCTGCATAGATATGATTTTGTGGTTTTCAGTTCTAATAATACCATAATTGACAAAACTTTGACCTGTTAATTAATTATTATCTGCTATTTGAGGGACTTTTTTTCTAAGTGAGGGAGTTTAGAGTTTATCAAAGTCCAAAGTTTTTCAATATATATATGATTAAATTTAAAAAGATAGATAATAGATAATACAGCAGGAAAATGTTTTTAGGTTTCTAAGGGTGTCAAATTTATCGTAACAATTAGCATAATTACCATTATTTACGAAATAATATGTTTTTGATGGCTACTGACGGACTTTCACCAATTTAAAAATCAATAAATTGACGTTTTCAATTCTTTCGAAATGAAGAGTCCTAAGAAAAAGTAAATGTTTCTTGGATTAAAAATAAATGTATAACCTTCTATGTTACAACATAACAACAACTTTTATTCTATGTTAGAAAATGTATACATTAAAATTAGTATTATTTTATTAATTACTATTCACAAGTTTGCTCTTCAGATAACTTTATTTAAACAATATTCATATAAAATTTAATTTCTTATTAACAAATTGCTTTAAATTTCAAAGGCACACATGGTGGACTAAATGCGGTGGAAAATAGAAAATAAGATTTAAAATCTATTTAAATATACGTAGGTAAAAATTTGCCACAGAATGAAAAGATCATGTAAAAATTTAACTGTTAAGGTAGCTAACTCTTTTTTTTTAAAAAAAAGGACTTACGCCACTTTCAAAATAAATCGTTCTTATTATTAGGAAATTATAAAACAATTAATTTATCAAGGATCTAACTTTTAAAATAAATAACATACAAATGGTGATATTTTAGTTTATTTAAGATCTTATAAACATAAACATTCTCATTGATAACAGAGACAGTAATTTTAATGAAAATAAAAAGATTTTAATCTAAGATTATGTTTAAAACTGTTACTTCTCTATTCTTAGTCAGAGCCTTTAGATAAAAAAGGTTAGAATTGTACAAATATAGTGGAAGTTACACAGGCATATCATGGTAGGGCGAAACCTTTATCAGGAAAACATTTCCTGCAGTAGGTTCTTCTAGAGATCATTCGATATAAACTGTTTAAGATAGAATATATGAAGAGGTTATTAACCGATTTACGGAACTAAAAATTATGAGCTCACAGCTTAAATTATAACTTTATTTAGTGTAATCATAAGAAAGCCCAAAAGGAAATGGACGATCGATCACATTTCTTTATATGCATGGGACTTCATTAT
>NW_027111919.1:373334-376983 GCF_000696795.3 Halyomorpha halys | reverse complement strand
TAATTTAAGCATCAGATATTTCAATAAGATTTTTTTTTAACTAGGATAAATCAATAATAAGGTGTGATAATAGAAATATTATTGTAAAATTATTGTGATGTGTGAAATGTAAAGAAAAACATAAATATTTTTAGATATCCTTGATAAATGAGGGCCGAAACGTCGGAGAAGAATAAAGTGAGAGATAAGGATCAAAATATATATGTTTTTTTGTATTTAAGTACCTACTATTGAACAAAAAATTAATATATAATATATTAATGAACTGATAGATGAATATTAAATGTTTTTTTATCACTACTCCAAATCAGAGATTATTAGCACAGTAAAGGATGTGAAATGTGGATTAGGAGTACCGACTGCATTCACACGTAGCTGACAAACATCCTGAACATCCTAAATACTCTCTACTTGGGTGCCCTTCCTCCAGAATGTACAATACGATCATTACCATAGCCGGAATATCTAAAATTCCAGGCGAGGCAGCCGGGTTGGCCATCTTTCATGGCCTAAACAAAGCCTTACCATTCGACCAATACATTCCAGCAAATACTGTAATTCCTGTTTTCATTCCATTTACTTTTTAAGTGATTTGTTCAAAAAAGATAATTTAAATAATTAAAAACCCCCGCTACTTAAGCGATTTGTACCTCCTCCGTTACTCCAATCTTCCTATGAGAGGTTCATCAGTATGCAGGGAAGAATCCCTCGAACTATTACAGATAAGGCTGACAAAAGCTCTTAGAAGGACGAATCTATTTTCACCAACCTGAAAGTGGGTAGAGTAACACAAGGTTGGTTTACTAAAACCATCTATTGTCTTCACAGACAACGGGGTTCTTAGACATTTGCGTAAGCCATCATTTGTAGGCATGTTGGTATTTCTTGAAATAGTAGAACGTGGTACTGCTAAGACAGCTTTGAAAATTTAAACGCTTGATAATTTTAATTGTTTTTTTCATACTATGCAATTAAATTAGCTTAATGCATACTAGAGTGGAAAAAAAAATCCTAATGTTTAAATGAATAAATTTTCTCTAATTTTAGCCTCAAAACAATTTTTATTTCTGTATAAGCCCGACGTTTCGGCCATCCTCAAGGATGGGCAGGTCATTATTATCACTTCACAGATTAATAGAGATGGTTGACTTGATAAAAAGTTTTCATTTTTAATTTAATGTGAAGAATTGAAAAATTCAAATAATTTCTGAATTGAAATTAATGACCTGGACAGAATAACCTGCATAAAGTTTTTTTTTAAATTTAAATTGTATTAAAATTGTCCTTTAGGATGGCAAAATTGGCCAAAACGTCAGGCTTATAAAGAATTATAAATTGTTTTGAGACTAAAATTGAATAAAATTAATTTATTTAAACAATAATAACCAGTCTCAAGAAAATTTAAAGACTATATATAAGTTTTTCCTAATTTTTAAATCTTTGGTTTTATTTTCAATTTATATGTATTTATTGTTTTATTTATTTACATATTGCTACTTATTTATTGCTCTTGTTTTTGCAAAAAATATAATTATTTAATAAGTTTTTTTTTATTCTAATTAAATGTTTAATAGCAACCATTTTGTTCACACAGCTGCGAAATAATTATATATTTTTATTTACTTATACTTAATCTTTTAGCATTTTATTCAAAAAATAGATGATAATTTATATTTAACACTTTAAAATAAATGTTGGGTTAGGAATGTACTAAAAAAAAATTATAAAACAATTAAAGAATGATAAAAATTAACTATAAAACATATATTAATTTTTTATAAATATTTTATATGTAGGTTTATATCGTTTGTGTAATAGATATTTATTTTCTGTATCACAGTAGTTGGGAGTCAGCTCTTTGGGTTCGGAAGCCTTTCGGGGTACACTTAGCTTTATAATGTGGGGGTCGTTTGTACCTGAAGGAACTGTCTCATAACTGAGCAATAGTGCCGGTTCGAATCCGGCCTAGGAAGTTAAATTTTATTTCTGTAGTTAGAATAGGTTGGTATAATAATCTCCCTCACTCCCTCTCCCGTATGTCAGAAATGACCAGAAAGGGGGTCATAAAAAAAATTACCTCCTTGCACAATTTAAAATATTAAATTTTCGGTAAAAAAAAAAAGTTAATTAAATAATGCTGAAGAGGCAGGTAGTTTTACCGAAACGTCCAATAAGTTAAATATATGTATCAAGTGCATTGTATTTGTATTTCTAAATTTGTTTACCTTAAGGCCATTAAAATTCTTTTATAAATTATAAAAGTGTAGCCCATATGATGAAATTAATATTTTTTATTTTATTTTATTTTTAAATATTTGAGTCATTCTTTACTTCGATTATAACAGCTCTAATTTGCACCAGCTATTGTTGCCCAGATATTTATAGTGCATTTTAGAAATTAGTGCAAAGTGCAATTTATCACAACGATAATTTAAATTTTAACAAAGAAGGGCAAAGGTGATAAAAAGTTATAATTTTTAATTTAATATGAACAATTGACTTATTAGGGTAATTTCTGGACTGATATAAATGACCTGGGCAGAATATCCATAATGTTGTTTTTTTAAATTATGTGGTTTTGAAATTGTATTAAGATTGTCTTTGAGGATGCCCGAATTGGCCGAAACGTCAAAAATGTTTTGAGACTAAAATGAATAAAATTTTAAGTATTGACCAATCTCAAGAAAGTGTAAAAATTATAAATAAATAGATATCAATGCAGTTTAAAAAAGCGGATTCTTCTTTAAGGAAGATGAGATATGAAGTTCGGACTTTTCTGAATAGAAGTAAAAAATACAGAATATCAGAAATAATTCAAAATCTTGTGCTAAGTAAGGTATATATATATTTTTGTAGATATAATTTTGAGAGAGAAAATTTCTTCCTTTTTTCCCCGTAGATTTGTCAATAATTCAGACAATCCGTTGAAATTATTGTTTACACTTTAATCACAAAACCTTAAAAGGACATTTAAGTATAGCTTTACAAGAACTTGAGACCTTGCAAGAACGAAATAACGGAATTATCACAATTTGCAGTAATCAAAGGGATAATACGGTAGTTGTTTTAACTAATTGAAGGAGTGGGCAGACACGGGATGGGATAAAGGGGAATTCTGACGGTAACTACATAAACGGAATTACAGAGACTAACTGTACGATGATTAGGGGTCTACTAACTACATCCTAACGGTTAATTAAGTTACACCAGTTAAGTTGGATTCGTGTAAAGTAATTAACACATCAATAAGCGAGATAGATCAGCAGACTGTGCTTTATGCAGACTAAAGTACAAATTCTGTCTATATGCCTTAATTTTTTTTTAAATAGAACTACTTCGAAGAGAATAAATAAAAGAACATTTATATATATATGTATAATTACTATTATTGGCGCGACAGATGTACTTAAGAAATACACCGCGCGTTTCATGACGTTGTTTTCCGAGAGTGGGTTCGTCACTCCCACGCCTATTTTTGTGAGTGCCACCCATTGGCCAATGGGTCTCACAAATGCCCGGGGGAGGCTGTGAGTGAGTATTGTTTAATTATATGCTTGAAAAAATCCGGGCCGGGACACGAACTCGCAACCTTTGAGTTGGCAGACAGACGCGTTACCACGCTGCTACCGTCGCCCCTCATATATATATA
>NW_027111919.1:364129-367744 GCF_000696795.3 Halyomorpha halys | reverse complement strand
TATATATAATGGTGTATATAGCAGCCCAGAAAAAATGGACAACACTTACACTTAAAATGACACACGTTCTATAATAGAATGTTTTTCTCCTTAATATTTTGTCGGATTTCGTAGTCAAAACTAGTTTTGGGAGATCTATAGGTAAATTTAGATAGGATGACATGTGTAGGAATTTCAATTATTTAACCTTGAGGCAAGAATATGACAAGCCACAAGACGTAAATTTTTCAGTAGAACATTTTGGAAAACTATTAAAATTCTTATTTAATGTTTTATTTAGTTCATATTTTCTAATTATTAAATTAAAAGCGCAATAAGCAGCTCTAAAAAGAAACAAAAGGCATCTTAAACCAATTTCTATTTTTTACGAAATTGTAACAGGTCATAATAAAAGTCGAAGATGTCTTAATCAGTAATGATACAAAAATAAGTAAAATTTAGTTATCAGTTACAAATAATATGTTTGCAATTTTTTGAAAAATTATATATGTATAATATGATATAGAACAATAATATAAATAAATCTAAACACATCATCATTCATTAAAAAAACATGATATTAATTATTATATATGTAAGCTACATGTTAATAAATTTTTTATTACAAATTTAATATTATTTATAGCAACAATTATAATTAGGATAAAACCGATTAAAATCTAAATGCGCATAAGACCTTAAATCCATTAATCTTAAGCGTATATGCTATTTCTACAATATTTAAACACACATCCCGGACATCCTTCTTCTTATCAGATAAATTCCTTTAAAAGAATTTATAATATAAAGAAAAACATTATGAGTCATATAGTTTAAATATGAGTTTCATATATATTTTCCAGTAGGTATTGAATACATATTTTTCGAATAAGCTGCGTGAAAGCAATAAAATAAAGACTAAAATTATTTATTTAGTATTAAAAGTGAATGCTCTAAGGGGTCATGGTACAAGTACCTATCAACATAACATTGTAATTATTAATTAACAATTTCCTCATTAACCTCATTTTTTTATATTTATCATTCTCTTGCTAATCGTACGAGTAATTAAGAAAGTCAAACATAAGTCACCATGATAAAGGACTTTAAATTCCCTGTATAATTAGTTCATTCAGTCAACACCATAAAAATATTCGGAGGCTCCAGAAAAATCTGACATCCAAAGAATAATGAACTTCCTTAACTCCACAATTTATCGAACACTTATTACATGCAAAAAACAAATTAAATCTGTAATTAGCTTCAAAAACTGGGATTAAATTTGTCGATAACTAAAGGTATGAAACATGAATGAATGAAACATAAACAAAATGCAGATGAAGGAGCAGTCCCAGCATATCACAGACGTACGGAGATATTTTCGAGTTTCCATGGTTCTTATGATAATGATCGGTTTTTAACTGAATATAAAATTAATCCTTATACACTTGAAAAGTTCCTCTTAATGTGAAAATGATAATCTGTACCGCTACAATCCATGAATGGGTCAGAGGTTCTGTGGTTTTTAAGAAAGTACTAGTTCTTGAACAACTGTATGCAAGGAGGTGATTTGATCATCACACTCAACCACCGGATTTTTTCCCATTAAGAGTACTCATTTAATAGAGGCTGACACGACTACAATGAAATAAAAAAAATATCTACCACAGCCGGATTCGAACCTGGATTTGGAATTAGTAGCACAGCACCTTTATTCACTGGTTACTCAGCTCCCCCTCTTAAAGAAAAAAATCTATAATAATAACTATCATGGAAAAGCAATTATTAGCAATTTTTTTCATATTTTACATTCATCAATTCTTTATTACTATTAACAATGAGAAATGGTTAATGTTTTTAAATAAATAAAATTAAATGTACGTAAGTTTTTTTTTTAGTTTTTTCTTAACATGAAAATTCATTTTTATGCCTATTATCCAGTCTGTCTTAGCAGTTTGTGTGAAAACCGTTTTCTTTTTTAGTTAATTATTAAAGTATTACATAGTTCATAATTATTCATTTTTTACTACTTACAATTTGGCATTTAAGACCTATCAGACTATTTCAATGATATTAACACCTAGTTGGTATTAAATTAAAATATTATTTTTACATAGATATAAAATGTTTAACTAAAATTTTGCATTAAGTGGCACTTCCACTAGGTGGAATTTAGCGCAAACATCTCAGGTTACTTTACTTTAAATACGTTAATTTAGTTTCAGACAACTTTTTGTTTTTAAGCTCCATGCAGACCACGAGACTTGAACACAAAACAAAAAGTAAAGTTCAGTTGAAAACTAGGATTTGAAATTTTTCTCGTTTATTCACTTCCCATTACAATATATATTTCTTCTATAGATCAGCAAAGTAAAAATTATTATTTAAATTTTTCAATTATTATTATTATTATGTACCTGATTATTGTTATCGTTAGTATAATTTTATAATATATATTATTATAATATAATATATTATTTTAATATATATCTTGAATATATTATGTTTTGTATTAAGGTAAGTTAATGTATTAAACTATATAAATGTACAATCACACTATTATATATTGAAAAACCTAGTTTAATTAAAATCATTAGAGCCGTTTTCCATAATCCACGACAAACCATTAAAGAACTTTTGATGATCCAGACTGGGAAATTACTTACAACCGAAAGATAAGTACGTACCTTATTGATTAGGTGACTAAAATATTGCTATACAGTCAAGGCACAAATACTCAGTAATGAACTGCAATAACCGTAGCAAACCATTAGCCTGATGAATTTCAGGTAAATACCCTTCTAAGTCATCTCCTTCCCTCCAAGCAAACCCAAATGAAAATGGCTTCGTGACCCAGTTGTTTAGAACTGTCGCTGGGTTCATTTGTAGGGGAGAGCGCTGAGGAAACTGCATTAGTAACTTGGACCAATATACCACATCATGTTATATTTACTTGTTGAATAACTTTTTAAGTTGTTAATTGTAAATGTATTACCGTGTTTCATAATAATTATATTAAATATATATTAAACAACTGATTGTAGATTCCGATAACTACAACACCTACTCGAAACACGTTCTAAATTTTCCATTTAATAACAAAAAATGCACATGGACCCAAGCGAAGAACATAAAAACATTGTTTCTGTTGACGGATTTTAATGGATAATTGATCTTTTGATTTAGTGGGTTTGTTGAGAAAATATTTTTTTATTATGTCTGTCCTACACAATTAAACTGCTGATGTACGGCTGTGAAGTCTGGGGAGCGGCATTCTTCACGAAAGGGAAAAAAACTACAATCTTTTCAAAATAAAGTCCTAAGAATCGCAGTTAATTCTCCTTGGTTCATAAGAAATAGCCAATTGCATCGCGAATTACAAATAGAGTCAATAGAGGATTACATAAAAAAACGGTTCATGAAGTTCCACTCCCAATTGCCGACAGTTAAAGGAGCAATGACCTACAACCCGGGAAACCCAACCTCAACCCGAAGACTGAAGCCCAGACTGCTGCAGGACATTCTTTTATAAATTTTTAATAAATATAAAATTAATTCATAGTCACACTACCTTTATTTACTTATTATTATTATTCATTTTTTATTTATAATCATAAAATTCTTTCTTGAGACTGG
>NW_027111919.1:349744-361599 GCF_000696795.3 Halyomorpha halys | reverse complement strand
TTCTTTTTAATATTTTGTTTTATTTAAGTGTACCAATATCATTATTTTTTGTTATTAATTTTACTTTCCTCTTTTATTAAGAAGCATTATTCTTATCTATTTATTTTTTTTTCTTTTAATAAGAACATTTTATATAGTTAGGGGTGTCATTTGTATGACTATAACCCCTCATAATCAACTGTTAAAAAATATATATAATATAAGTTATTATAAAAAATATATAAAAGCCATGTAAGGCCCACCAGGCCACTCTGGTATAAAAATAAAATTAAAAAAAAATACTCAGACTTTCTAATTACCTTTGGAGATCCATTCTAGCCTGTGTAATATCTAAGAAATCCAAAAATAAAAAGTGCACAGATTTTAAAAAAATAATGAAAACAACACGAAGATCGTGAAATTATCATTACCATTAGAGGAATGCTAATAGCTTTCAAGAAAGAAAATATCACGATTACATCGTGAAACGTTTCTTTCTTTCGTTTTATCAAAAGATAATCGACCTCGAAACGTGGCCATAGCTCGTTAGTGTATTTGGAAGTAATAGTTATACCTTGAGGAACACCGATGGTGTTTCAAGGTTTAGATGTTTCTTTCGATTCTAAAATATCTCGCTAGAAAAAAATGCTTACACATTCAGATTTACAATAGTTAGATAAACAGTCGTGATATGAAAACTTCAGTGCCATATTGTCCTCGAATAATTCGACAACTAGCGGGGTCATCTAGCAATGGAAGGGGTCGTTCTTTATTTGACACGACTCTCACAATCATGGAACATGCAGGCAATTATTCATTTGTGATGGTCGTGGTCCAGAGTTTTACAATGGAAGGTCTCATTGTTGCAATATTTGCGCGAAATATTGCATAACGATGATTTTAGGGCGAGATCTTCCTGAAAGAAGAGGAGGAATAATTTTCGTAATATTCGAAATGATTGTGGTGATTCTCTGTTTATTCAGACCAGCTGTGCCCAACGAAGGGATTTGTGGTATAATGTTGCATGGTGGTGGTTCATAAATGGTATAGGTACAATAGCCCAAAAGAAGAAAAAAGGCAGTTATCTCACCCCAATTTTTTATTACTTTAATGAAAACTATGTATAATTACTAGTAAAAATTGATGAGTCTGCCAAGTATAGGTAAGGGGAATAAAAAATGGCGGTTGTTTCAAAACGTTAAAAAAAAATTAATTTTTTCCTATGGAGCTCTATTCTTTAAAACTACCAACAACACTAGAAAACCTAAAAGAACATTATTTTAAGTAAAATAAATTTTAAGACTTTTCGAATCTTCCAATATTATTTTAGGAGTTACATTTATACGTTCGAATGTTTTGATAGAACTTCAGAAAAAAATATATCAAATATTTTTCAACTTAGATATTTGTTAATAACTTCTAAAACTAAATAACAAATTGTTATTAGGATCCTATCTTTCCCTATTGGTGATCCTCAACCACATCTATGACGATGGCTTACGTATACAATCAATTCACAGCTACTGCGGAAAACCTATTCTAGGTATATCCGGATTTTCCTCGCGATTCTATTGTATAAGCGGTTACTCCACCACAGAATAATGGTGATTGAATCCATTCACTTCTTTCCCTGAGCACATGGTAATAAGATGAGATCCATCGATAGCTCTGTCCCAGCTGAATATTGCTTCATAAATATGTAGAGTGTACTTTGGATGTATCGGTCGGTATAACTTATCGGGTATATATAAATGGTAAATTCACAAAAACAAAGCTTAAAGTATCTCAAATCGAAGCAATAACTAGCACGTAAACGTTTTCCGATACTGATATCATTAAAACAGAAAAGGGTAGGTTAAATGATTGTAAGGTAGTGGCGGGACATCTCACACCAACAGCTAACGTAAAAAGGACAAAAGTTACTGCAAGACATAATATGATACAATTTTTTATGTAGGGTTCAAATTATTTGAAGCTTTTATCACCGAAATGGTGGTTTTTCTCTTATTTATTTATCGAAGTTTATATGTCTTAAATAAATTTATACAGTATTTATGATATTTATAATCTTATTTAATCTAGTTTTTTTATTTTTTTTTTTAAAAAAGCTGCAGTGAAATGATTTTTAAATAAGATCAAAATTCATAAAATTCCCTACAAAAATATACAAGTAATTTTCTTTTTTAAACATAGTAATTTTTGAAGTATGGAGCCCATTATTTTTTAATAAAAAAATTATTTTCTTATATTTTAGTGACAATAAATGTCAATTCGTGTGATTGATTAGCAATATTTTCTTCTCCATATCTCAGATACTGTATGGCTAAAAAAAAATGTATTCCTCCATTTTTAAAAAAAAATTAATATAATTTAATTTTGAATTGAAATATTTTCTTTTAAACTAATGCTTTCAGATATATACATATTTTTAAAAAAACCTCACTCCATAAGAACTTTCATTTTTTGCCATATTTATTTTTGATCTTTAAAAATCATTTCACTGCACCTATTTGGCCCAAATTTAGGGGGAAATTGGTGCTTAATTTGAAAATGGTCAAGGATTAATTTCATTGAATTCCATCAAATACTTTTAGTACAAGAGTCCAAGAGGAGAAGAAAAAATCAGTTATTTCTCTCCAATTTTTTATAACTTTAATGTAAACTATGTATAATTGCTGGTCGAAATTATAAATCTGCCAAGTAAAGGTAAGAGGAATAAAAAATGGCGGTTTTTTCAAAACGTTAAAAAAAATTAATTTTTCCTTCGGAGCTCTATTCTTTAAAACTACCAACAACACTAGAAAACCTAAAAGAACATTATTTAAAGTAAAATAAATTTGCTAAAACGTGAGCCCTAATAGAGCTATTTACGTTCAATAGTGTTCCAGATATAGCTTTTTTAAAAAGCAACTTTCATTAAAAAAATGTACTAAAAGATCAGTTGTAAATGAATTTATTTCTAGAAATCTATTAAGGAAGATAAATTAACTTAGTATAAATTAGTTCATGGCACGTATCTTTGTTGGGGTAATAGTTTTTATGATATTCGCGTATGAATATAAATTTTGCACATGAAAATTTGTCTGAACAACTATAAATCAATTTATTTTAGAAAATATCATGAAAAATACTACTCCTACGTAGATAAAAGTCATCCTATGTAGATAAAACTACTTTATAGTCCATTAAACTAGCTTTAATTTGAATGCTAATTGACATCTGTAAGTCGCATAGTTTTTGAGATATAGAATTCTTAAAATAAATTCACTTACTACCGATCTTTAAGTACATTTTTTTTTACTAAATGTAGCTTTTTAAAAAGCTATATCTCGGGAAGTATTGAACGTAAATACCTTTATTAGGTCTCATGTTTTAGCAAATTTACTATACTTTTGGGTAATGTTCTCTTTGGTTTTCTATAGTTGTTAGTATATTTAAAGATACAGGGCTCCGAATGAAAAATTAATTTTTTTAAGGTTTTGAAACAGCCACCATTTTTTATTCCCCCAAGGAATACTTGGCAGAATCATTAATTACGACTTTTAATTATACATAGTTTTCATTAAAGTAATAAAAAATTTGGGTAAAGTAACTGCCTTTTTTTCTTCCCGGCTCTTGTACTATTTTGTTTCCCTACGCTTTGTTTTACTATTTTTGACACGCATGTTCCTTCCGTAGATTTTACTCTTAAAAAACAAATGAAAGTAATTTTGCGATTACGAATATTTTGCCTGCCAGTCTGTATCTGAGGCGATAATTATGTTTAATAAAGATTAATTAAAGTTTATTTAATTTAACCCACATCGCTTAGTCTCTATATATCAGAATTATCAGTAAATATTGCCGAGAAGATTGGATGATGAGAAAATTCTATTTGTTTTTTGTTCTTTATCAAAGGTCTGATAACATCCATTGCCTAACTTCTTTATGCAGATAGCTTTTATTGCTTAAAAATTAGTTTTGAAGTAAAACAATTTCCGATTAATAAAATAATTCCAATAAATACGTACTTAAAACAATTAAACTAATATATATTCGAAAGTGTATAATATTTAATTGACCATTAATTACATAAGCAAGAATTAGTCCTTCAAAAGAAGTTTATGTCAGCGGCAACGTTAAAGACTACGTCATTTGGAGGAGAGCCAAGATTGGTTCATTTATTTGCTCAATCCAGCTGCTATTGAAGGTATTTTTAAATTTCCATGGAAATTTACTGCATGTCTGAATTCAATTCATCTTTGAATTGTTTAAACAATTCTTCAAGAGTTAAACAATCAAAAACTTTTGTTTTACTAATTTATTTATTGTTTTTTACAACTGTATTAAATTATATAAAGTAACTTTGCTGTAAGTGATATAATAGCATGATACAAACATGTGGAGAATCTATTCATTGATAGAACTCCAATAACATTTCTAGAGATCTTGAGGCCATCTTCTTTTCAGACGCCTAGGAGGATTATTAAGTAATGAAGGAGAAGCCAGGTTAGAAACAAATGGATTTGGGTGGTTGAGAAGTTTATCATGGAAGGATTGGTATCTGATTCTGGCCAAATCGGCAATATATGGAACATTGAGGTCCTGATGGATGTCTTGATTTTTGACAAAGTAAGGAGCATTAAGGATTTCGGACTCTTAGGGTCGGATACGAGAGGAATTCGAAGGTTTAGTGGAACCCCAAAGCTCAACTCCGTATGTCCAGACAGACCTTATTATAATCAAGTAGATCAGTCTTTTGTAATGGATAGGATGTTTAGACCGTACGACTAGTAAATGTTGTAATTGTCGCAATCGACGAGCCAGAAATTTATATAAACCCTAAAAAATAAAAAAATACATAAAACCCATTGCAATATTATATATACTGTTGCAAGGAATTCTGTCTTTAGCATTTTGTGTTAAAACTATTTATTTGAAACCTATATTCGGGTTGGTTTTAGTTTATTTAGATTTATTTTCAAAAGTTAGCAATAAATTTTTAATTCCAGAAATGGTTGTGAAATAAAATAAAATGTCATTTGATATAATTTAAATATATTATTTTACTTGTGCTAGCTTGAAATATGTGTGATTTTTTTTTTTATAATCTTGATATTAATAAGTTTATAGAAAAACCAAGTTTGTGACAAGCGCCAACTCCTCTGAATAAATTCCAATCTCAAGTAAGTACTTTTCGGGAAGGAATTATAATTCTATTCGAGTGGTTTTATTCTCTATTCAGGAGACGAAGAAGTGGAAATGGAGTTTATAAAAATAATATTCAGTTATTATTTTATTGCAATATAAAACAATGAAAACGATAAGAGCTAATAAAAAAGTGTTCTGGGCTTTAAGTGTCGTTTGTAGGTGAGGGAGTTGGAGCTTTAACTTTAACTGGCAAGTTATGGCCTGGGGGTAGACTTTTATTTTTGTGGGGGTCTCTCTAAATAAAAACTTGAAATCCCACCATCGTTAAGATAGGCTAGTCTAGATAACCCCTCCACCTATATGGAAGAAATGGCCAGGAAGTGGATCATAAAAAAAATAAAATAAATAAAAATTTCGTAGCCTTTAAGCAAATAATTAGTGAATACATTATAGCAATAAAGAAGAGTTTTCACATTGGAAAAGAGAAATGTTTTTACTTTTGAATAATTGACGAGCAACTTACAGGAGTCGTTGAAAGCGGTTGTATAATATAGGTTAATAGTGTTTTATTTATATGTTTTTCTTTTAAAAAGGTTTTTTAACATTCATTTTTAGCAATAGGCTATTTCCTGTTTGTTTAAACCTAGGAGGAAGGGCTATATTGGAGGGAGTAAGCTGCTAGGAAAAGTGAAGCCAAAAAGATAGGTCTTATGATAAATTCTGGAGGCGTGGCGGAGGAGTAAGAGTCCATCACTGGCTGTCTTGTTTTTCAACATAGATTACTACGGCGAATATTTCTATTGACTTCAGCCTAAACCTGAGCTCCAAGGGCGTGATTAACTTCCCTCATTTTGGCTTCACTTTTCTTTTGAAGTGTTTCATAAGATAGTATTTAGTAGTATACCAATTGCCTAGAAAGCCGTACGGTTTGGAAATTTGTTCAGTAAAAGGTTTATTTTTAAAAACAAAAAAAAAATATTAATTGAAAAATGTTTCTGAAGAATCAATAGAAATTCACAGGAAGATTTTCAATTATTTTATTTATTTTTTTTTATCTTATTCTTTTTTCGTTTTGGATAGTACATCTTTTATTGAAAAAAAATTCCAAATTATATGGTTTTCTATAAACTTTTTTTTTAAAACCACCTGGCTGGCGTAAGATACTGTATTTGGATTATATTTGGAAATCGGCTCAGTTAAAATATGGACTTTCAACGTCAACTGTCATGAGTTAATTAATTTAATAAGTAGTAATATTTTATTAATAAAGGTTACATAGGTTGATGTGATCAGCATTTTCTCAATCCCCAGGTTATTCCTGACGAGTTAAGTATCCACTTTATAGAGCCCCAAAGGCGTACACCACTTCTGACATTAATTACGAATTTCTAATTGTTTTTGGAATTTGATAAATTAAGTATAATAATCATTATTAGCAAGTATATATTAAATAAAGACGTTTCTATACTAACATTTGTGAGTTTGGATTTTTAAAAAAATGGCTCACCTTTTCTTCTGAAGCTGGACTTTGGTAGAGTGACGTTCTTCTCCTTGACCTTGCTGTGGTGGGTACCCATGTCTTCCACATCCTCACGGCATCACGGATCACGGCTAACACAGTTTGGCATACATGCTTCCTTCCTTAGTGTAGGTATCGCTCAATCATCTCTACCTTCAAATAATGTAACACTATGAAGGGGGTAGCAATGATGAAATAATCGATTAATATCGATATAAGTGGGGAGATCGAACGGGGCAGTCGACACTAACGGGCTAGGATCACAACTGAGCAGTGAAACAGAAGCAATAAAGATAAGGTTTTACTGTTGTCGGCAACCCTCCTTATCGCATGGGTTATTTTTACGTTCTAGACAAATTCTTCAGATGGTTAAGGTTCTTACGAGTTTTTTTATTGTTCTTTTTTTGAATTCGCAGGATTTTAAGGAAACATTCCGTCACTACTTCCAAGGATTTATTGTTCACCATGCATAATTTATATATAAATATAAAAGAAATATCATGTTGGAAACAAGGTCTTTAAACTGAAAAAAAAATTAATAATAATAAATTTTGAATCCATCTCATTCGATTATATAGGGATTATATGTTTCCAGCTATTTTCAAAAAATTTTTGTATGTTATAATCTGCATATGTTGCAAAAAAAAAATTATCTAAATTTTGTTTCTTTCAAATAACTGACTCTTTTTTAATACATTTTAACTAAATTAGGTATTTAAAGAAATATTTATTTTTAGTTATATAAATTGGTTGGGTAACTTAGACTTCATATATTTCATTTGAAGGTCAACTACAATACACACGTTCTTCACTATGGAAAATTTTACAGTAAAAATAAAAAAATAAAAACCTAGGTTTTATGAATGGTTTAATAAAAACGTTCTGGAGAAATAATTAAATAAATAAATAATTCTGGAGAAAAAAATTTAAAACATTTTTATTTTTAAAGAAATTATAGGTTTTTCATTTTTACTATAAAATTCGCTAAAGTAAATAATAAATACTTAACATATTTATATATGTGTTGTGTTTTGTATTGGAATTTAATTTTTTACCTAAAATAGATGTTAAATTAATTCAGCATTCTGTCCCGACTAAGACAAATAAGTAGGATTCTGCTACAGTGTCTCCAAGTCAATATTATGTTATTTTTTAAACTTTTTTTCCTCTAATTTTTATTGATAAATACTGAAGAACAGATTATAATTGACTTTTCAAGATTCATCAAACACTCAGTGTCTAAAAAAGTGATTTTAAAAAATAGTTTTTTTTTTTCCATTACTGTTAACAAGAATTCCTAGTTCTTCTATGCTACCTAACTAATTTTTATAAAATATCAGTGGTTAAGTAATAAAACTCAGAATTATTAATAATGAACATCGTTTGGAAAAAAAATTGACAATGATAGAGTTAAAGGTAATTAAATTCCAATCCATTGTATAAGCGATAAGATTTATAAGTGATTTTTTAGTTAAGATTAAGTATATCGTTTTATTTTATTGTATATAAATTATTCTTTATTACATTTTCCATATTATGTAGGGATGTTACAAGATATTGAAAGCATATGGGAAGAAAGTCTAAATAGGACTATTGAGATATTCAAGACTGTAATGTAAGTTCAAATAGGTTTTCCCAAGAAATAACGGTAAAGTTTTTCGGTTAAAATTAATTATTTAAAAGTATTTGAAATTATTACACTCAGTAATTAATTATTTATTCATAATGGATAAGTCGTATAATTAAGAACAGAACGACTTACAGCATGTTTCCTTTCACAGAATTCACGTAACGGCAATTATATGACTCGGATATGAAATCATATCCTGAATCATTTCTTAACCTGACGGTAAATCCGATGTTAAACAAATTTGCATTAACCGCCAGCGAAACGGTTACCAGAAACCTTATAATAATTGAGTAGCTCTTTGATCAAAAAATTATCATAGTATTGAGTATGAAGTCCAATCTTAATGATTATTGAACCCAGTGTAACATGTAATCAATAGGGGGTATTTATGATCTTTTATTAATTCTAAAATGTGTTACCATGTTAAATGTTAAAGTATAGAAGTAGCACTATTTAAAGTCATGTTAAATGTTAAATGCATGAGAGCTTCTAACGGATTTTTTTAGCAACTTGTTTTATAACCTTTCTATCCAATACTTCATGTTATTGTTTACTTCTAGGTTTTGATTAAAGTAATTTATAACAAAATGCCTAAAGTAAGTGAAAATCTTGTGAGGATGATAATCAAGATAACCTAATTGACAACAGTAATTAAATTATTATTGTCATCCATTGTTTTATTAGTTATAAAAATATCCAAAACAAAACTAACAATCAAAATACAGTCTACGAGCAAGTAACCTTACACGACAACTAACAAGACGGTGGCGAGCTCAGCTGGTCTGTTACGTGACGTCATTCTCTATTTAACAGACCTATTAGCAGACTCTCAACCATGTTATATGCTATATCTTTTTACCACGGTAAAAGAAGGAAATATTTCTCCATTTAACCAGAGTTTTTCCATTTAACACGCTTTAACATGTTAAGTAAAGATCATGAATACCCCTAATATAAAGTTAGAGAGTAAGAAGACCAAGCCGGTATATTAAATTTTTAAATGAATATCTGGTATGAGTGAAGAGGTAAACAAGGAGGTTGGAGCAAAATACTGACCATACTGTATCTAAACTACAAAATCTTTAGCTAAGCCCTTCATGAGCTGTTTCAGCTGTTTGCTCTGATTTAAAATTTTAAATTAACAATTAAGTGATTTTAAAATAACAAATGATATGAAAAACGTAAAACTAAAAAAAAAATTCTTATTATCTGATGTAAATGAGCTAAAAAACAGAAACTGCAATTATTGATAACTTTTGAAACCTTTATTCTTATCAATTGCTATCAGAATATGATTTTTCTAGCTGATGTGAATACAAATTGCTTATCCATCTTACGTAAAATAACATGATTACAGTTGTATTAATATTAATGAATTTACTAATTGTTTTTACTAAAAATAAAAGTCATTGCCAAATTTACAAACAAACTAACACTAAATACCGGAGACAAGAAACGTGCACAATGAAATAATTTCACCCATAAATCAAATTTGAATTTAGAAATTCCTGTAATTTCGGGTCACAAATTTATTTTTCTTCTCATGAAGTGTAAAAAAACTTTAAACAGTAACGGAACAGAATTCTCATCTGCAAATATACAACGTGCCAACCTTGTTCCCAGACAACGGTAGAGGCAAGTGTCCAAACGCAACGGTTCGAATCCAACATCTGGTTATAAAGAATCCATTCACGACACATGTTCCGCTGGAGTCACTAGAACATGGAAACTGGGTTATCGTATCTATAAATCATCACAAACCCAGATCAAACATTTCGCTTCAGATAAATTTAAAGGACAAATACGAGATAAAAGTGACAGTGAACTGAAATTCTCGATAGGAGATAGTAATTTTTTGAGCAATTAACTGGGAACTTTCTTACTTCTATGATACTCAATAACGGATTTTGATTCACCAAATGACCATATCTGCCTGCATTTTTTCTTAACTCCACATAGTTATACATTATATTACGATTATAATTAGCAATGTATAGGTGTTTAGTAATAGATATTATTGGATCCTTATTTTTATAATATTCTGTTTCATCTTGTTTTAATTTTACATTTGTTGCTTTTTTATTCATTTCAAAATCCTTTGAGTTACTTTTATTATTATTTAATTTTTTTTAATAATTATTATTTTATTTTTATTTTAGTAGTTGTAAATTGAATTATTAGTTAATCACTGGATCAATTTATAAAGAACTATTCTTGCATAAAAATTGTATAGCCTTTACAACGCCCTAATAGTCGAAACTTTAATAATTACATTTCATTTAAGTTTATCATTTTTATGTGTTATTTTGGCACCGACCGGATAAATGTTCATCTCTGACTATATTTGATGTAATTTTTTTAACTGAATAAAAAAAGAAAATTTTTTTTTAAATAACTCGAACTTTTTGAATTTTTTACAAAAAACATAAATAGCAAAACTTAAAAAAAAAAGTATAGGCTTTAAAAACAATGCTTTCAACAAGTCAATAAGTAAAAAAAAAAAACAATAATATCAAATCGTGGTATGGAATTTATACCTCACGTGTTAAATTTTATTTCGGACTAAAAAAAAAACTAAAAAAAAAAAACTAATTCCCAGGAGATAGGGATGGAAAAATGCATACCAACACAAGGCTTTAATTCGAATAAAGTTAGACCAATCTTAAAGATTATTTTTACTTTATTACAGGTATATAAGAAATTTTTAATTCATATAATTCAATAGAATTCAATGTAGTTGAAATTTTTCTTAGAATATTTTTTTTCCACAATAGCAAATGTATTTCCTTAATTTATATAATAATACAAAATATATTAATTTTTTACATCGCAATACAGGCTAGCTCAAAAGAACAGAGCGTATAAGAAAACCCGATATGACGTCACAGCTGGTGAGACCTCTCCTGCATCTATAAACTAGACTGAGGTACTGTTAAAATAATTTATTTAACACTTATTAAAGAGTTATTTAACGAAATAATTATAACCTTAATAATGATTTTTAGCTGAAATAATCTTAATCACATAAATACCTGAGTTTATTTCTTGAAATAGTTGTTCATTCAATATTTTTTTTATCAAAATAATGGAAACTTTTTTTTTTTTTTTTTTTAAAGAAGAAATAACGTCAAGAAACCAAACGCAGTATGCGAAATATAAAACAATAATGTCATCTAACAGCCACATTAGTATACTTGAAAACATGAGGCTCACTTGTCGAGTTTTACCAACACCTGGTTTAGAGTTTACCAAGTGTACACTCCACACTGTAGTGTACACTGTTTATTAATATTGGGAATAATGTATAATTATAATGGAAATTTTACCAATATTAGTAAGATGGAGGATATAATGCAAGTCAACGTCCGATTCTATATTAAGACAATAAAAAGACGAAGACGAGAGGTGATAAAACAGTAAAGGAGTGCAATAAATGACAAGAGGTAGATGGATGTAACGATGTGCACAAGAATAGTGCTGACGTGTTCCAGAATTGGCACGACGTGATCTTCAACACCACAATAGAACTAGCGAAGGAGCTCTTGGAGAGATCAAAGTACTCGACTGGATATATATCCAGATATATATATATATATA
>NW_027111919.1:339690-349694 GCF_000696795.3 Halyomorpha halys | reverse complement strand
TAATAATAATAATATAAATAAATATTAACATAACTGATAATAATAAAGGGAAAAAAATTACAGGTGACCCTCATGTGGCGTATACTTTAAAAATGGTGTGAAGGCTTGCTCTCTCTAAGATATAACGAGGGGTTATTAAGTTATCACTGGACTAAATATCAAAAATATGGTAATTGCAATGATCATAAAATAATTCACTAGTCCGTCCCCCATATCCCATGATAAAAGTTTAATCTTAAACTAATAATTTATTAATTGTTATTTACAACTGTATACATATATATACATCAAGTAAATTTCCTGTAAGTTATATTATGACATGATAAAAACATGTGGAGAATCTACCCATTGATAGAACTCCAAAAACATTTCTAAAGGAGAAGGTCTCGAGCCCATCTTCTTTTCAGACGTCTAGGAGGATTATTAGGTAGTGAAGGAGAAGCCAGGTTAGAAACGAGTTGGTTTGGGTGGCTGGAAAGTTTATTATGGAAGGATTGGTATCTGGTTCTGGCCAAATTGGCAACATAGGGGACATTGGGGTCCTGATGGATGATTTAGTTTGTGACAAAGTAAGGAGCATTAAGGATTTTGGACTGTAAGGATTGGATTCGAGAGGAATTACTAATAATCTTAAATTAAAAACATTTACTAATTGTAAGCAGAGCAGTCTTTGAAAAAAATTACATTTTTTTTCTATTTATTTATTGCAATTTACAACTGTATTTAAAAAAAAAAATTAAGTAAATTTGATGTAGTATAAAAATCGAGTGATACTAATATGTAGAGAAACTACCCAGTGGTAGTACTCTAATAATATTTTTACACTAAAAAGTCTCGAGGCCAACTTCTTTTCAGGCACCTCGGAGGATTTTCAGGAATAGAAGAAGCAAGGTTAGAAACTAGAGGGAATTACAAATATCAACTTACATTTTATAGTTTAGTCGCCAAAACTAAAAGTCTAAATGGACTATAACTAAAATATTTCCTTATAACAATTTACAGTTATTCCCTAAAACTTCAAGCAAAAATCAAGCAAATACCGACTTACACAATCCAAAAAAAATATCAAAATCGAATTAAATGTTCGATGAGCACAAAATTTGACTACAGACAGAAATTTAACTACAGACTGACAGACTGACAGATATGAAACTTTGTTCCTTGATTTCCAAAACGTATTATGAGAATTAAAATTTTCGAATCTGAGGATATAAATTTTTATTCATTTTAGAAATAGAAATCTTCCCTACCTTCGGTAATAAAAAAGCGAAATTCCTATTACTCAAATTTTGATATATTACTTCAAAACCATAAAATTTCTTATCAATATACAATCTTCTTTTAGGATAAAAATATGGAGGGCACAATAAAAAATTAATATTAATAGGAAAAAAAACCGAATTTTCCAAAAAAAAAAAATTATTTTTAAAGAAGTTGGGTTTCCTTAGGTACCAGATAATTTAATAAAACATTGCATGCAATGTTCCAATGCTTTTCTACAATGATTTAAAATAAATTATACGCATCTTTTTATAATAGAACATAATTTATGTTTATTAAATCAATACTCCAATAATTAAATAAAAATAGGGAACTATTTTTTCGTTTTGTCACAGTATCTCCTCCTTTGTCTTGAATTGAAAAAAAAAACACGTGCGACCAGATTACGTAATTTTGAGCAATCATATGCAACTTTTTAGCTGATAACAGCTCAAATATATATAAATTAAACGTGAAATGTATATAAGTAAACGTAGACTCAGGGTGAAGAATAAATACAGTAACTTTCATCAGAACATTGCTGCAAAATGCAGAACATTTTTGAAAAAAAAATAAATAAAAAAACCTTTTTAAGTAAAAATAAAATGTTTTCAGATATAAGAAGACCAGTGGTCAACAAGAGAAAAAATAACGAATATTTCACTTTTCCAAAATATTAAAGCGGGTTTAATTTAAATTTAATAAGTTTTTATTTGTAATCAACAGGATATGCATCAATTAGAATTTCTGAGAAATTAATTAAAATTTAACAGCGATTTTGAGTCGGCTAAGCTTGTTTTCCTCCAGTTTATACTTTACGATACTTAGAATCCTCTACATCCAATAAAAAAAAAAAAAAATTAACTTGCTTTTCTTGCGGGTATTCATTTTCTACATTTTGAATAGTGTCATAAAATCAAGTCTTATAAGAATGAACTAAATTAAAATATATAATTCAGTCCCGAAAGAAAAAAATTAGTAGTTAAAATTAAAATTTCAAAAAAGACAAATTGACATAATTAATTTGAGGAATTTCAGCATTCTATATCTTATTTTTGTATTAGCAGAAATATATGTAAGAAAGAAAAGTAGTTTTAAAGATATGAAACTCTTAATGAAAAAATATTGTTTAAATAAAATAGTTTGATTATGTTCATTTTGTTTATTCTTCTGTTTGTATATATTTTAAAAGAGTTTTTTTTTTTTAATTCATTTTATTTCAGTATGTATGAGATCATTCATCACTATTACCTATTGCCCACAACTCTGTGGCAGATGGTAATATCTATCAATAAATAAAAAGTATTATTATATAAATAAAATAAACTGTACCAAAGTTAAGTTTAAGAATAATTATTATTTCTTTTAGAAGCTTTACGTTTTGGCCAATTCGGCGATTCTCACGGACAATCTACTAATATCAATCTAACAGCTTTAATTATACATACATTTTAAATAATTTTCATAAAAAACATTAATAATAAAATAGCAATTAAACATAAATTTAAACCTTACAACCAATAATTTAAAAACGTTATGCAGGCTATTCTGCCCAGGTCATTTTTTTCAGTCAAATCGCTCTATGAAACAATAAAACAATAGGTAATTATATTAATTTATTAATTAGCTTGCCTTAGCTTATGTCTAATTACCAATTATGTTATTTTGTATTATTTTTTAGAACTTATAATTACATATTAATTTAACACTACTATTACTTTCTTATCATTTAATATTTTTAACCTTACTTACAATCAAGTCAGGCAAATAATTGATTATTAAAAATTGTATTTTGGTCTAAATTCTTATTTCTTTTATTATTTAAATTCATATCAAAATTATATTATAAATAGTAACTTATTTTATAATACTATTTATTTTATATAGTATTATTTTATAATACTATTTATATCAATTATAAATAGAAACATAAAAATTCTGTGGTAAAGCACGATCCTACTAACACCAAGGACCTTGGTTTGAATCCCGTTATAACAGAGAATTATTTTCTGTTTCATTTTAGCCACGAGTCAACCCTGTGGGTTCTAGAGCCCTCCTGGGGTCCACCCACCCTCTTAATTGAGTAAAAATTTAGAGGTCGTGCGGGATTTTGACTAATCACCTCCTTGCACAACCGTTGGTCTAGTAACAGTACTTCCTTACAAAGTACTGAGCCCTTAATCATATGCTTCAAATTTACCAATAGTTTAAAAAAATTACTTTTGCCTAAAATATCTCCATAGTGTTGGTTTAAATTTCTTGTATCTGTTTTAAAATTCACTCTATAATTAATTCTAATATATAAATAGACACACGTATTTTTCTTTTGAACGTATTATTTAAAATTATTTTTTATTGAAAATGTTATTAAAAAATTATTGTTCGGTAAAGTTTTGAATTTTTTTATTCCCCGTAACTATGGTTGGCAGTGTCATAAATTTTTACAAGTAACTACATATAATTTTCACTAAAGTAATAAAAAATTGGAACAAAAAAATGACTTTTCTCTGGTCTTTTGACCAATATCTATTTTTATTTTTTTCGTATACATTTGAGTACTTAATTAATCAGTAAACTTCGAGTACTTTTTGGTAGCGGTCTTCACAAATGAACAGTTTCACAATTATTATTCCACGCGAGCTGAACAACTGTTAGTCGCTCGTGAAGGGAATGAGATACACAGAGCGGCTTAAGACGTTGAAGCTAATTAGAACGTCGAAGAGATATCTTGTCCTGGTAGTGGCATGTTGTACAGTTTAGACAACTATTATTGACTAGAAAGTTCAGTAAACCCCACTGTCTAATGCAAATATACTGCCCTAGTAAAGGAAGTATTCAGCTTTTTACAACAAACTGTTGAGATTAGATAAACTTGTTCTCTGCGACTATTGTTGCTTTCCTCTTTCTTCTGCATCTTAATAAGCTTGACCTGTCTTAGAGGCTAGCTTCTTCAGATAAGATAGGATAAGATGTTTGTACTAGAGCAAAATGTCTATGAGGAACTCCTTTCACAACGTCTATATATATTTTTAAAAATATAAACCTATGGTCTAACAACAAATAGACTAAGAATTGAGTAGGGACTTCGTAGCAACAAAAATCGCATGTTTGACGTCAATAATATAGAAACATTTTTATAAAAAGGAAGATGAATGTTTCCGTTATACGAGGTTACCGTTAAGAATAGGTTACTAAAAAGGAACATAAAAAAGAAATAATAGCATTATTTACACATCACAACTTAAGCTGCGACATCTAGGTGCGAAAAAACCAATTATACAATTTATATGCTGTTTAAAAATATCAAAGCATTATTATAGAGGAATCTGGTCTCAGCCGTCGTTTTGTTGGATACAAATATAATTTCTTCTTACTCCAAACATTCTTTCGGAATGTCTCTAAAACGATAAGCTGAATTCTAATTTTATTTAAATATATAAAGTTGTTTTGTTTTTTCACAGCTGATGCGATGATACGTTTTATAAAAATTAAAATTAAGATCAAATGCAGCACTTCAAAAACTGAGCACATTTGTTATTTATAAATAACCAGCTATTTTGGAATAATTATGTCTTTAAAAAAAATGGTAATTGACAGATGTTATGTAAAATTTTGAGTATCATCCTTACCATCCGGGGAATTAGTTTCTGAAATCGTGAGATAGCACGTTGAAGGAGGAATATAGATGATGTACGCGTCCGAAGTGCAGGGGTTTCGTAATTGAGGGGTTGAAATGCCAAAACCATAATATTTTGCCTTGTGTGGGGTTGTCCTTTAAGAGAAGTTTCATGATATAAAACTACCACCATCGACTGGTAAGATATCGCATTTGTTGGTAAGACCGATATGTATGAGAAATAGAATCCCATGGCAACTAATATCTGGTAAATAATCTGATGAGTAATATTTTGGAGGCAATAGATCTTATTTTTCTAATGGGAAAGAATATAGAATATACATAAAATTCATGAAAAAAAAAACCTTTTGCCCGGACTGTATCTAAAGTAACTTTAGTTGCATTATATATTTTATTTTTATTATTCTGTTCAGGTTTTTCGTTCATTTTTCCTACTTTACCACCCAAGATAATGAAATTCATGCTGAGATTCATATTGTGAAGTATTCTGGGACAATCATGGAAAGAGGATATAATGGAATAAATACATGGAGATAAAATATTTCAGAGCGTTAGTTCGAAGTAGTCTCGTCTCTCATTAATTTTAGGGTTAAGTGTACACTAGATTTTCTTTACTACAACAGATATCTGCACTTACTCATCATATTTTGCCGGGGAAAATTAAAAACTGCCAAGGGAAAAGATATCTTTTAAATAAAATCTCTCAACCACTGCAAAAAAAAAAAAAAAAAAATAGCACCTAAAAAAAGTGAAGCCAAAAAGGAGGGCCTTATGACGTCTTTAGGTGCACGGCAGGGAGAAGGTATTCCTATTAACCTGAACTCCGAAGGCGTGGTTAACTCCTTCTTTTTGGGTTCATTCTTAAAGGGCAACCTTATTTTATCCTAGCGCTGGAACTGATATCTTTACATTGGTTGAACTTCACTTCAGGGAACTCTTCTAGTTTATTAGTGAAACAAAATTGTTTAGAATTCAAGCTCCATTGTGTTTAAGTTCTGGGTTGACAAGAAGCTTACGCACTTACCCCATATTACCAAAAGCAGTATTTAGCTGTAAATTTGATAATAAAAACTATTATTATTATTATATTATATATAATTTTGAATTTATTAGAGATAGGATTACACCAAGAAGTCTTGTTAGAGAGTTTAGAAAGCGGGCACTTTACGCGACCATCTCTTAACGAACTATTTATCTCTAATTACGATAAGAAACGAGCATGTGGTTGCTATCAGCTCTGTCGGCATCTGTATTATGTAGAGCGAATTAATCTCATCAGATGAGAACAAAATCCAGCCTTTTAAATGATGTGGGAATGTGAAAATAAATATCTGGAAACAGAAAAATCCTGCAAATGCTTTCGTATCAACTTATTTTCACCATAAGATTCCCAAGTTATCTGTAAATTATTACTAATAATTTTTATTTTATAATTGTTGTTTGTTATTTCAGATATTAAGGGCGGAATTCTTAGAAAACTTTTCTCTCAATCGGGGCGGATTGTGATAGGATTCCACTTAACTTATGCAAAAACAAAATCTATACTTAGGTAAGTTAGCAACTTAACTGAAAGTGGAGTAAGTTGTACTCTTAAAGCATAAGTTGAGGTTATTATATTTCCGTTTAGATAAAAAAAAATAATAAAAATAATAATCTACGAATGTAAACATTTTCAGTGTCATTAATAAGTAACACAATATCTTTTTACTTGGTAATATAATAACGACAATGCCTGCGTTTCAAAAAATGTACTTTAGAAATAAAAAAAAAATAGTTCATATCATATTATAATTGAAACATGATGCAAAAAGGTTATGTGATTATTAGAAATATAATAAAACTCATTTAAATTTAAATTTAAAAAAAAAATGTAAATTGCAGTGAACCTGAAGTCGAAGCGACGCTCCCCCTTCCCTATCGATTTTAATTAAATAAATGAGTTTCTGAATGAATGATAATTAACAGGGAAGGCATTACTACTACATTCACTTGATTAATATTCAAATAAAAAGCAAAGACTTAAAAAATTTCTCTCTTTTTTTAAATATGTTTAAATGCAGAATAATATTGTTAAATAACGCCAGACTCAAATTCAAAACTCAAATTGACATAGATAACGAAAATAAAACTGGCTATTTTCTGTAGTTTCTCCATTTTTTTAGGTATATCCATAGGGTCGTCGCTGTAAGTTATAGCTTAAAATGTGACAGGATTTTTTTTGTAGCAAAAATAGAGCCGAATAAATTTTTAATAACGTTTTTAATAAAATGAATATTTTCTATTAAAAAAATTAAAAATAACTACTAACTTAGATACGATTTCTATTAACTATGATTCCAGTGATTTATTTTTAATTCTATTATCCATTTACAATACATGTAATAAATAATTATTCTATTCATTTATACTAGTATTCTTTTAGACTGTTGGAAGATAGTCCGGGTGGTGGTCAATAAAGGTGTTAAAATAGTAGAAGAAAATTAAAATATGACTCAGTTATCTTTATTTCAATCTGACAGCCCTGCAAAGTGGGACGAAACGTTGGTTAACAATAAATAGTTTTCTTTTACTATTTTGATACCTTTATTGACCGCCACCCGGACTATCTTCCAACAGTCTAAAAGAATACTAGTATAAATGAATTGAATAATTATACAAAGAATGTATTATAAATGAATAATAGAATTAAAAATAAATCACTGGAATCATAGTTAGTAGAAATCATATTTAAGTTAGTAGTTATTTTTTAATTTTTTTAATAGAAAATATTCATTTTATTAAAAACGTTATTAAAAATTTATTTGGTTCTATTTTTACTACAAAAAAAAATCCTGTCACATTTTAAGCTATATTTAATGCCGGACTCTTCCACCAATCTACCTCATACAGTCAACTATCATCTTACAATATAATCTTTTAGTTCAATTTGTTCCTATATTTTTTTATATATATTTTCTTCATATAAATAATACTCTATGCATATTCTAATAGTCCTATTACCCTTTACAATGTTTTTGTCTTGTTTTATTAAGTCCTGCAAATTGGGGCCAAAACGTTGGTTTTGCTAATATAGTTTTCCTGCTACTTTGTGTATGTTTTGACAACCATCCATATCATATTCTTAAAATGAATTAATTGCGGTCAACTAATAATCATTAATAATCTTTCAACCAAAAAAAAATTAAAAATTTTACAGTGAATTTTTCAGGCCATTTTACGGTGAACTCCAAATTAAATCATAATAAAGATACAAATTTGAACTTAAAAAAAAAAAAAAAAAAATGAAAAATATGACATCTCTCTTCGCAGAAGTGAGCCCATTTTTCCAACTAGCTCTTTGACTAATTGACCCAGGATTGAGAACACTTGAAGCGATAACAAACGAACATGCCCATCCCAGCGCTATCCAATCCAATAATACTCGACCAAGGGGAGGAGCCAGCACGAGGTCAGTAAGAGCACGATGAGATCAGTCATCTCCATCTTTTTTACCCTTTCCTTCATTTCTAAAAATATCCCTGGTAGGAAAACCGGAGGAAATAATTTAACCAGGCAGTTGCCTATGATTGCTGACGCAACTGATCGTTTTGTTTTCACGTCTATCTTTAGAGCTGAGAGCTTACTCCCGATGGGGCTGAGAGAGGAAGATTACATCCGAGATTGCAGATCAACAACAACAACGTCTAAAACTGCAGAGCATGCATCCGATTCGTGTAGCTCTCTTATTACCTGATGGGAAACCTTTTGAATAGCAAAGTCAGTTTTTGTTGTAGTAAACCGCGAATACAGCTAAATCACGGGAAGAATGTTACTGTTTCGTTTTTTGCCCAGAAAATGCAATTCTATCAAATAGGAGGAATAATTAAAAACAATTTATATTGTAGTGACTCAATACGAATTCTATTCAAAAGTTTAATACGCTGGGTACTGAACGTTTCAAAAACAGTTTACTCCGTAGATTATATAATCAAACGACAAATAATAAAACTTCAAATATCGGTGATTAAATACCCGATAAAAATATACAGAAAAATGATAATTCCCATAAAAAGAAAACTTTCAAAAAAATAAAAGTAGGGGATGAAAAATGAAAAAAAAAAAATGATTCCGGTACTTTCCGAACCAGATATCGTTCCTTCCATTATAAACTACCAACCACCCAAACCTACTAGTATTTAACCTTGCTTCCTCTTCTATTCCTGACAATCCTCTGAGGCACCTGAAAAGAAGATGACCACGATACCTTCTAATAGTACAAGAGCTGGGAAGAAAAACAGCTAGTTATGACGCCCCAATTTTTGATTACTTTAATGAAAACTATGTATTATTGCTTGTCAAACTTGATGAGTCTGCCAAGCATAGGTAGGGGGACTAAAAAAAGAAGGGAGTTTCAAAAAATTAAAAAAAAAATTTTCATTCGGAGCTCTATATTCTTAAAACTGACAACACTAGAAAACCTAAGAGAACATTATTTAAAGTAGAGTGAATTCGCTAAATTATTAGACTAATAGAGCTATTTACGTTCAATAGTTCTCGAGATGTATCTTTTTAAAAATCAACATTTCATAAAAATGTATTGAAAGATTAGTAGTTAGTGAATATATTTTGAAATATCTATATCTCAAAAACCATTTTACGTACATAAATTAAAGCTATTTTAATTTACTATTAATTAGTTCCTAACGTTTATCTTCTTAGTAGTTTTCTTGATATTTCCTAAAATAAATTGATTTGTAGTTGTACGGACAATAAATTCACTTACTGCTGATTTTAGTACATTTTTTTTTTTTTTTTTTATGAAATGTTGCTTTTTAGCTATATCTCTAATACTATTGAACGTAAATAGCTCTATTAGGGCTCATATTTTAGATAACAGATCCGCTATCTTGGACTACATTTGGACAAACGATTAACCTGGAATCCTCAACAAGACTGAAAAGACTGAAAAGACAGGAAACTGCACGTTGATTTCGGCTATTACAGCACTTACTAGACAAATGGTCTAAACTTCCAACACATTACAAAAGACTGAACTACATGACTGTAATAAGGCCAATCTGGACATATGGAGTTGAGCTTTGGGGCTCCACTAAACCTTCGAATTCCT
>NW_027111919.1:331930-336455 GCF_000696795.3 Halyomorpha halys | reverse complement strand
AAAGCTCAACTCCATATGTCCAGATTGGCCTTATTACAGTCATGTAGATCAGTCTTTTGTAATGTGTTGGAAGTTTAGACCATTTGTCTAGTAAGTGCTGTAATAGTCGAAATCGACGTGACCACCTACTAAAACAAATAGAAAAAAAAAACAATGAATAATCAGAGCTCATTCCCATGCAGGTGATGATGTATGATCCCCAGGGAGTCCAAAATAATATTTTCCGCCAAGATCGCAATATTTCTGTTCAATAATTTATTTAAAATTCTGATTCAATTCTTCACAACTTATTTAGGTGAAAAGACCATCTGATAGAGCCATCAAAACACGGATCCGATCTCAGCTTGAAATAAATGCAGTTTATCTTGCAGTAAAATTGGATCTGAAAATTCATAATCTTATTTTAACTAAGTAAGCAGGAACATTCACCACTCTAGAAATGTATTAAGCTAAAATTTTGATATTGTTAAACAATTTTTTAATTGTTTTGTCTATTTTATTATGGTTTATCAAGCTTTCGTAATTTGGTTACAATTAATAGTTTAATTTTATTAACTAGGTACATTTTATGGTTTCTTAGATCACAATCAAAAATCCTATTAGTGGTCCGGGAGATTTAAATTATTTATATAGGTCAAAATGTTTGGGGACTTCTAATTTCTGACCCTTGCATTTAACAGTTTAATAAAAGATAGCTTAATCTTAGATAAGAATATATACACATGTATAAAAAAGACTGGAGCAGACTCGAGGTATTTATACTTTGTCTGGCGAATGTCCAGGACCTCGGCCCAGTACACTCCATGTCCCACTAACTAGCTCTCTTCTAGAGGACTGTACACATCGTATCTAAAGGAGGCGGTAAAAACAGTATAAGTCATAAAACAGACGAAATAGGTTAAGTGTTTATACACTGTATAAAATTTTGAACTGAATTAAACTGTTTTTACTAGGGAGAGAACTTAAGATATTTTAATCAAGTTTTGTCTAGGTACCGAGAAAAAAATAAAGTAAAATATTTAATCATAATACTGACAGAAAACGTATGCACTCCCAAAACCTGAATAATTAAGTAGTTTAATAGTTGAAATATTAGCTTTAAACGGGAAGATGAAACTTTATGATAGTTACATCCAGCAATATTTAAAAAGAAACTAAAATTGAAAAAGGGCGTGAAACCCTCCACTCCCACCCTCCGTGGTAACCTTACTAATCTCACTTCCCAAACAGACAACTATAGCGAGTAGGTTGGTCGATGTACGATGTACATGCCACAATCTCACAAGAGGAAAAACACAAAAAAAGTCAATTCATAAGAAAATATAAAAAATTCTGGTACTGTGTGAAATTTTTACTTACTATGAAAATTCCTATTTTAGGATTTTTTGAGGTGGAAACTAGGCGTATGAAAAGAAGATGGCCCTGAGATCTTCTCTAGTAACGTAATTGGAGTTCTATAATTTGGTAGATTCTTCATATGTCTGTTTCATGTTATTTTATATCCAATAGCAAGTTTATTGTTATATATAATTGTATACAGTTGTAAATAAGAATAAATAAAATTTAAAAAAACAAAACGAATATCAGCTTTGACGAATAGAGTGAATAAATACGATCGAAAGAGATCAGACTCTCCGGCTGTCTCAGTTTTTTTCCAATTTGAACCCCAGTCTCTATTTCTCCTTTTTCGTTCTTTACTTAATAATCAAATTCATTAATATTTTGTATTCATTCATTGTTTATAATTTCTGAAGATGAGAACTGTTTTTTTTTCCAATAAAGCAAAATTAAAGGTGCTTTAGGAGAAAGAATTCTTAAAATAAAAAATCCGTCATTTGAGCCCTGATAGACTATTCAATGACGATATGAGCTATCTGATATTAAAGCGTAGTTAATTGTATATTAATTTACTCAGTTTTATCAAAATGTTTAGCAACCTATTTTGAGAAAATCCTAAACAATTGTAAAATCAATTCTCTAAATTGGTACTTCAGGTTTGTCGATTTTATAAAAAATGCTTAAAACGCGTATTTCCGAACTACCCATTGTTAGCACTCTAATGAAGTTATCACATTAGCAGGTCTCGTTGCCATCTTCTTTTCAATCGCCTCGGAGGATTGTCAGGAATGAAAGAGGAAGCAAGGTTAGAAACTAGTAGGTTTGGGTAGTTAGGGAGTTTATAATAGAAGGAATGATATCTGGTTCGGGCTAGATTGGTTACATAGGGAACATTAAGGTCTTTATGTATTTTATTTGAGACAAAGTAAGGAGCATTAAGGATTTTGGATTGTAAGCATTGGGTACGAGAGGAATTCGGAGGTTTAGTGGAGCCCCAAAGCTCAACTCCATATGTCCAGATTGGCCTTATTACAGTCATGTAGATCGGTCATTTGTAATGAATTGGGAGTTTAGACTGTTTGTCGAAATCGATCTATAATGTCAAATTTATATATATTTTTTGCTTATGTGTAACCTGCGCTGAATGATAGGGAATTTCATTTTTCAATCACATAGATTCGTATATAATGTTACCTGAAAAATAGAACCAAATCGACCAAAAATACAACAGAATTGGTACATTCATGAAATTTTAGTTATAAAGTCTTGTTAGTAGGAACCGAAATGTGCTCCGTCAATTTTTTTTGGGGAGGGAAGGATCAAAATGGGAATTTAACCAATGATATAATATTCCAAGATTCATCCCTAAAATGATTATTGAAAACTATCATGATTTATATCCAGGAATCTACAAGCGTTCCAGCAATCGAAAAAGCTCTCCAAGAAAATATCTCTGGAGGATTAGTTTTCCACAAAATTGGAAAAGTCTAAAAACTTTTTTAATCTGTTGAAACTCAGTTGGAGAGTTTAGATCGTTTATCGCTTATCAAATCTACGATTCATTCATATTGGATAATTCCGAGGAAAGAAAATTAATATAAACGTCAAGATTAAAAACTTTCTTTAATATACAAAATAGTTATATATGTTTTTTAATTTAATTCCGCAAGTACTTATAACCTGGGTCAATAATCATACGTGTAATACCTAATCGATTCAATTTATTACAACAACATAGTTTTGTAATAGTTTATTACGTTTACTAGTTAAGGGTCTGTTCCGTATCTCCATAGTTTATATGCTAAAGGCTCCTTCCTTGTGTATACAATATAAACATCTTATAAATTGGGAATAGAAACATCTTTTACGTGTTTACAATCTTTCTTGGCGCCACCGAATTCCACTAGGCATCCGAAAGCAATCGAACGGAAGTGGAATTTTTATTATCGCTACGATAACGGCTATCGAATGAAAGAAGATCGGCAAATAAACAATCCCATCGGTTAATATTATTATTTAAAAACAATAATTATAATGGTAATAATAATAAGAAAAATTATAAAAATTCATTTTTCATTGTTGTTATGGTACTCATACAAAATATGTATTGTTTACCATATATTTGAGGAGTTTTTTGTCAATATATCCACTTTTGAAAAGTAATTATTCAAAAATCTTTATCAGGCAATATAAAGGAAATAATTTAAAATGTAACACCTATTTAACAGGAGAAATTTTAAATTTTGAAATAAACTCTATACGGTTTTGGCGCAGATTTCAACTCATCAAAAAAACCAATTTATCTTTAGATTGAAATCTACTCATTTTTATTCTCATTAAATGCCATACAATTGTTTTCAAATTTTATTACGTTGAAGTGATTGAGCTCTACTTTAACCATAAAAATTGAAATTCTCGAATAAATAAAATCAAGGCTAAAGAAGGAAAATATTTATTTCTTCTTAGTAAAATAACTTTAGATGACCAAAAAGTTAGAAATCAAAATTTATAAAAATATTTGTTATTTCTTCTGAGGTTAGAGTGAAGAAGGCAAGATATTGTGGCATCGGCATTGATGTCAATAATGTTTATTTTTGTGACAAAATTATTTTTTTTTAAATGTGTATTAAGTCAAAAATAAAATAAAATTAAAAATCATAAATAAATTAAAGTATTAAAAAAAACTATATCGTTTTTAATGTGTAATTAAATTTCAAGTATTGAATCTATATATCGCACGAAATTCAACTGTCAATATTGATGCAGTTATTAATCAGATAAACAAAAACTTATACCTGATTATAAAATTTCCCATATTATTACTTAATATAAAGTATTAAAAGTTTATACTTCATGGTGAATAATACATATAGGAAATAATTTAAATACTTATTATTTAAATGGTAATGAAACCTCCTAAAAAAAATAAAGCCCATCAAAAACGGACCTATATTAGCAAAGATGTGAGGGATAGAAATTGGTACTGATGTTTATAAAATTGTTAACACATTCTTGTTCTTAACTTCTAATAACATGGTAAATAATAATTTAAGCTAACTTAGTAACCAACAGAATAAATTTTGAGGTCTTCACTCTGGTTAGACCTAGATTGGTTCATCATCAAAAAAAAAAAAATTTAATTTTATCGTATATCACAATCCTCGAAGAATGGTGTCGAAATTGGAGG
>NW_027111919.1:246203-331215 GCF_000696795.3 Halyomorpha halys | reverse complement strand
TTATACAGTTGTAAATATCAACAAATAAATAAAAAAAAAAATTTATCGTTTTTTTAAATCGTAATGTTAATAAAAATGTTGGTATCTAGATTTTTATTTTTAACTCTGTCGACCGGATTCCTAAATCGGATTTACTTACGATTTGAATATCCGGATATCCAGATAGAGTATAATTTGATATCAATTTTCTGTTCTATTTTCAAGATTAGATGTTCAACTTCTGTGTGGATTAAATAACGAGGGACGGATTGTATACATAGATTTCTAAATAACCTGTTACTTTGAAGAACCTTGTTGTGCATGTAGGTTATAGGTTTTTTTTCTGCGGTAAATTTATTACAGTCCCTGGTATTATTTAACTATATAATCAAGATGCAGTAAAACATATGCTCAAGTTTAAAAAAAAAAAATAAGAGCACTGATAATACACCGATGATATAGATTACTCCTTGACGGATGTAGAGTATATCGACCACTAAACAATTTAGCAGACCGCATACAAGATTGCCTCCCATTATTATCAATTCGCAAGGTGCGATCGAATGAAATTATGGCTACTTGAAAACTAGTTCCTAGTTATGTATCGCGATGGTCATCACCAGATAACATATAACTAGTTATATAACTTCCACTACAATCGCAATGATAACCGGATATGTAAGAGAAGATAAGAGATGTAAAAGATGGTTGCGACAGAGGCAAGCGGTGTCCGTGTGAGGAGGGTATATTGGCCACATCCTCATAGCCAAGAGAGGATCTCTCAACACGTACATAGCAAACTACATGTATTAATGTGAACCGTTTATTTCGAAAGTGGCGTAAGTCCATTTATGATTGAATCGAGATACTGAAGGATTAAATTTTAATGTATATTTGGACTAAGTGTGTAAAATTTACCGTCTCACTTTAGTACAAGAGCCCAAGAGGAGAAAAATGTCAGTTATTTCACCCCAATTTTTGATCACTTTAATGAAAACTATGTATAATCACTAGTCAAAATTGATGAGTCTGCCAAGTATACGTAGATGGCGGCTTATTAAAAACGTTAAAAATAATTAGTTTTTCATTCGGAGCTCTATATCTTTAAAACTATCAACAATAATAGAAAATCTAAGAGAGCACCATTTAAAGTAGAGTAAATTTGCTAAACTGTAAGCCCTAATAGAGCTATTTATGTTCAATAGTTCTCGAGATATAGCTTTTTAAAAAGCAATATTTCATAAAATGTAGTTCAGAACGTACTGAAAGATCTGTAGTTAGTGAATTTATTTGACTCCAAAACCACTCGACATGCAAATATCTTAAAAACTATTACCCCTACGAAGATATTTGTCATAAACTATTTTATAGTAAGTTAAATTTCCTTTATTTTGAGTGCTGAAAGACATATGCACGTCTTAGGGTTCTAGACATATATTTTTAAAAAAATCAAACATTTTATCCGAACAACTAAAAATTAACATTTTGTGAATTTATTTTGTCAAATATTTTTTATTTGTTCACATTTATTTTTAGTTGTTCGGATAAAATGTTTAATGTTTATTTTATCTTTGTACGAATAGTATTTTCCATGATATTTGTTAAAATAAATTGATTTATAGTTGTTCAGACAATAAGTTTGATTTATGAAAAACATTATTTCAGAAACCATAAGACGCACAGATGTTAGTCAGCACTTAAATTAAAGCTAGTTAAATTTGCCATAAAATAGTTTATAACCTTTATCTTTGTATAAGCAGTAGTTTTTATGTATAACATTTGTTTTTTTGTGTAAAAACTACTGCTTATACAAAGATAAAGGTTATAAACTATTTTATGGCAAATTTAACTAGCTTTAATTTAAGTGCTGACTAACATCTGTGCGTCTTATGGTTTCTGAAATAATGTTTTTCATAAATCAAACTTATTGTCTGAACAACTATAAATCAATTTATTTTAACAAATATCATGGAAAATACTATTCGTACAAAGATAAAATAAACATTATTTTATAGTATATTAAACTAGCTTTAATGTGAGTGCTATACGTTACATAGGTCCTGAGATATACATTTATAAAAATAAATATACTAACTACTAATCTTTCAGTAGATTTTTAAGAAATATTGCTTTTTAAAAAGCTATATCTCGAGAACCATGAAACGTAAATAGCTCTATTAGGGCTAATATTTCAGAAAATTTACTCTACTTTAAAGAGTAATTGTAATTAAAAATTGTAAATTTAAAGAGCTCTAAATAAAAAATTAATTTTTTTTAACGGTTTGAAAAAGCCGCCATTTTTTATTCCCCCTACCTATACTTGGCAGACTCATTAATTTTGACTATTAATCATACATAGTTATCATTAAATAGATCAAAAATTGGGGTGAAATAACTGGGTTTTTTTCTTCTCGGCTCTTGTACCAGTTGGCATAGTTAAAATTATATATATTATTATTGCTATGAATGGACTTACGTCACTTTAAAAATCAATAAAAACACATTAAAAAAGACCTTAACATCCCATTCGTTGCAGATTTGGCCCAAAACAGAAGTGATAATGGAAATTAGTTCTTTATCTCTCATCCTTAAAAACCCCTGATAATCCTCCGAGGTGTCTGAAAAGAATATGGCCACGGGTCCATCTAATTTAAAATAATTCTTGAAGTACCACCAATGGGTGGTTGTTTCCCACGATTTCAAGTGTAAATACCACATAGTTACTTATTGTATTTATTATTTTTTACAGTTGTAAATAAATTTTTAAAAAATCAAAAAAATGACATTTTCAATCTTTTATGTCCAGTAAGTAAATTTCCCTCAGAATAAAAATAAATTTATACACTTTTAAGTTACAAAATAAAAAATAATAAAAATAACTTTTATTCTTTGTTGAACAATTTTAACCTTAAAATTAATTATTATTCAGTCTTCCACAGTTTGTGTATATGGAAGATATTTAAAATAACGATGGTGTGCAGAAGGCATAGAATATAAGAAATCTATTAGGAAGTCTTATTAAGTTTTAGGTTTGTGAGTGTTTTTTTGTATTATGTCGCCAACTTTATATTCCTGTTTTCCTTCCTTCTTCGCAGTAGTAAATAAATTATTTTTAATGTTACATCCTCGCACATTATCGTTTTGTAGAATAACTTATTTGGATCGCTTCTTAAAAATCGCCTCTAACATATTTTAAACCAAATTAATATTTCACCGTCATGTTTTATTCAATGTTCATATAACGTTGTTTGAAATTAAATTTTTTGCTAAAGAAATGATTCTTAATTAAATTGTTAATTAGTCATCGTAGATTGATAATTCAACTGCTACTTAGATAATTAAAAATAAAACTGTGTTCTCATAAAATTTTATTTTTTAATATTTTCTATATTCATAAATATTCAAAAATTCCATAATTTGGCTTTCCCCACATTATAAATAAACGTTTTTCATCACTTCATTAACCAGTAAATTTTCGAGTTAAATTACACTTTAAAATAAAGGAGACTGATGATAATTCTTTTTTTGTACTAAAATAGGGTGGTATCATTATAATAAAGGTTATATATGGGAAAAAAAAGAAAACGAAATAGGTCATGTGATTTATACGGTGTAAAACATTTTGAGTCTGACTTCTATTATCACTATCGCATGCCCTGCTTACATCAACTCTAAAATAAATTGTTTTGGTAGAAGAACCATATTTCTTTTTATCCCCTTTCTCCGACTATTTCTTACATACTGGGGAGGAAGTATTCTACAGATTACTACCCTATTCTATCTGGAGTGAAAAGATCGGGTTTTCTTCTGGGGTTCAATTTGCGTGTTATTTATTTATTGTGTGAGTTATCTAAGCAGTCAAAGGGCATCTTTTAACCCTTCGTTAGCTTAACAATTTTCCAATCCCTTCGTTAGCTCCAAAATTTTCTTGTTTCTTAGTATCCATAAATTACCTTTAGAGAGATAATAAAAAACTTCAAATTTAATTTAATTTTCCATTAATTTGCAGCTAAGGGCATTTATGAAAGGAATTAAATTGTTTTACATGGAATCTAAACCACAGCCAACGATGGGTTTTATGAAGAAATGCTTAGAATTGTAAGTGCGATTTAAAACCAAACCGTCGAGGTTTCTCCAAGTATGAAGCAAATATTATTTTTTAGGATACTAATAAGGAAGATAGAATATAAAATTTTAAAAAAAAGTCTCACTATCAATCTTTAAAGGTGTCCTGGCAAATTAAGGTTTCAAGTCCCAGCCCTTAAAAATCATAAAGGTCAGGGGTTTAAAATAGTGCTTATGTTGCAGGAAAAAAATCCAATGACTATCATCTTTATTTTATGAAACTTTATCTGCTGCTAGGGTAGTAAAGATGGATTTATACAAGATAATGAACTTAGAGATGTTCTCTCAGTTAAGTACGACTGAAGAATAACAGAATTGTATGCGATGCGATAGAATTGTGTCAACAATTTTGTCGGAAATTGAAAATCACTAAATGTGGAATAAATACATAATGATTTCGAATTTACTGATTTATAATTAAGTATCAAAGTAAATAAAAAAAAAAAATAAACACCATGACATTTCTAACATGACAGAACTTCGTACATCTTAAGGTTTTAAGTTTGAAATTGGTTGTATTTATTAACTATTTATTTAATTTATTTTTAATCTCTAAAATTTCAGCCGGCCCGGCCATTATCAAGGGCAATCTATTAATTAACAGCTTTAATTAAAATATTTTTATCAACAATAATAAAATTATTATTAATTCTTAATAAGCATACCTTAATTTTCATAATCACAGCCTCAAAATAATCACTAAAATAGTTGAGCTGTAATGCTCAATAAAATATATACAATTAAACTTAATTCACACAATTAATAAGGAAAATCATACTTAATATTAATTAACTTATATTTCATTTTTAACTAACCACATTTTCAATTCTTCTTAAAATTAAATCTTTTAATTTATGACTTTCAGAACTACTTATCAACACTATATTATTTCAGGCTCTAATTTGGTAAAATTTGTTATTAAAAATCATAAAAATAATTTAGTTTAATATGATAATTGAAAAATAAGTGATAATACATCTGCATAAAATTAATTTTAACTTCAATTTATTCATTAAAGAGCATTATTGAATTAAAGTAAAATGTGACTGATCGAATGGACGGTGTCAGAAGCTAATTCCTAGTAATACGATGGCCCCTCAGACACTATCCGACAAGACATCTTGAGTGTAAAACAAAATATTCTATCCGAGAATGTCGGAAGGTCTTTGTCATACACAGGACGTACCTGACGGTGTCTGACACGCTATATGTCCATATTCCCATAGGAAATTCATTGAAGAATATTTGTCTAGCATAATGTGGACTATCGCATGACTATAATGTTTAAGTCATGTAGTTTTAATTATCAGATACTTCATAATCCTTTCTAATTTTTACAAATGTTGCACAAGATCCTTCTTTCGTCACATGACGGACGGTAACTTCCGTTAGTGAATTCGTAACAGAAACAAAGTACTAATTAATCCTAATGCACAGTTGTCATAGATCTTTAACCCAGTTTTTTTTCATACTTTCACTTAATGAATAGCTTACTATGTGAAATATGAAGTAGAGGGTAGCATTGTGATAGTAAAAACGTTTCAAAAGAAATGTATATTTTAAGGTCTTCTGAGTTAAAAATATTCAATCCACGCAAAATGGTGTGTGGATAGCCTAACCCAAAAAATGAAAAGTAGGAAACAAAAATTGTGTATTTAAGGTAGCTTTATTTTTGTGGTGACACAGTAACTTTTTCACTAAAATCATCTAGCCGGATCACAACTGTGATTTTATCATTTTATCAAAAACTCCTCTAACGATTTAGATTAAACTTGTTGTTTTAATGTACAATTAAAAATATTTTAAATATCAGCTAGATCATATCATTAAATAAAATTGAAATAGTCTGAAAGGATAAGTACAAAATTTGCAAAATAGTTGCTTCCGAACTACTTCTATTTTTTTTATTTTAAATAATTTACTCTCATCGTTAGTATTAATAAAAATGGCTAAATATAAACTATGAAAGAATTTTATAACAACCTAAGGAGAAATATTATTGCAGATTTAAATTTCAGAAAATAATAAAAGTAATATAGACGTAGAATATACTATTAGAAAGCTAATAATTTCATAAAAAAAAAATATATCTAAAAAATAAAATATAGAAGTTAAATGAGATTGTTGAAAAACGTATAAATATACTTATTTTTTAAATTTATTAACGTATTTGTGTTTCCATGATTTTTATGATAATAATCAGTTTTTACTTTCATTTATCCTTATATAAAATACAGAGTTCATATTTTAATTACACTTTTAGTGTTTTAGGAACTTTTAGTACCTCCAATGGGGTAGAAAATAATTTCTACAATAAGTAATACATTAAGAGAATGTTTTGTGATTGATGCACGAAACGTATCAAATTTATTTTGCTCACTTAAATAAGTGCATAATTTATTTTTTAATAATTTTAGAAAAAAACATACGTAAAAAAAACAATTATTAATAAATATTTGGATGTATTTTATTTAATAGTACTTTTAAAAATCTATGATAAAAAAATTAATAGAAATTTTTATTTTTATATTTTAAAAACTTCTTACGACGGTAGGCTTTTATTTTTAAAGATTTTATATGTACGGTTTTTTTTATTACAATTTTATTAGCGGATAATCGGGTTTCACTCGCTGACAGAAATGTAGGTTAGGCTCATAGCTTTGGCGAGAGATCAATATCCGAAGGTCTGGCATTTGGCCTTGCACTTTTGTGATGCTTTACGAAGATTCTACTCATTCGGACACAAAACAAATTTGATAAAAGTTGGCTGTAAAGGGAGTACAATAAATGATGTTCAAAACTTAAGGAAGTGGTAGTAGGTCTACAGTATGAGATCTGAAATGCAACATAAAAGTCCAAAACCGAACAGGGAAGGAATATATTATATATGAAATATATTTCAGGTGGATGTAAATTAGTTAAAAATTGAAGGCAAAATTATTTCATCAATTTAAATCAAAAAAGAAAAAATGTTATACCTTTCGGCTAATATGCCGTCTTCAAGAACAAAAATTTTAGTGGCACATTCCAATGCATACTCATCCAAATTTTTCAAGTAAATAGAAGAATAAAAACAATTATTTTTTTAATTTATACGATTTTTCAATGAAGCAGTAAATTTTCTTAACCCAAATTTCGTTTACAAGTTAGAGGAGGTTATAAAAAACCTTTAAAACTTCCTCTAAGTATGTACTGGAATGTGCAAAATTGGTGAAATAACTTTGCCTTTAAATTTTGAGTAAATTTTCTTGTAAGTAATCCGAGTTTATTTTTGTTTTAATAAAAAGCAGAAAACTAAAAACTGTTTAACCAATACGTATTTTCAAATTTTTGAATACCCTGAAAAGACATATTCATAACCATAATCCATTTTCTACCTTAAACTACTCTGGAGAAATTTCGGGCTATTATTAGGAAAAAGGCTGGGAAGACACAAACGCCAGTCGAAAAATTAATGAAATAGGGAGAGAAGACTCAGTTTCTAAATGGGTTAGAAAACAACATTTGGTTTAAATTAAATTTTTAAAAATGTGTTTAACAAGAATGACCTAAATACCGAAGACACGATTATTGTAGATATTCGGTCCTAGTTAATTGCGATAACAAGATAACACTCGATCATCGAATGCTACCTAAAATCTAACCCGAGAATCAATTGAAGAAGACATGTTTGATATAAAGCATGAGTGAGCCCACCTGTGAAGAAGGAGTGAAAGCCGACGACACTGAACCCCTGCTTGCCACTGAAGAGGAGAGGCATCCTCCAGAAGACTGCAACTGCTCGCTCCTTCACGCCCTGCTTCTCTTCGGCCCCACTGCTCGACTGCTCCACATCGCGGTTCGCTACAAGAGTAAAAGCGAGGGGCCACTTTCGGATAAGGGGGCTCTTGTGAATCAGGGGTCATTAGGCAGGGCAATCGGCTGTGGTGAAGAGCAAATGATGTTGATCCATGAAGTGTGCGATGAATGAAGAGATTATTCTTTAACTAGCAAGTAAAGAAAATGACAAGACACTAACCAGAAAACCTATCCACAAGAAAAAATTAAGTCATATCAACGGGTGAACCAAATGGATTTTATCAAGAAACACTGACAAGTGGAGATGTTGCAAGAAATATTCCATACTTGTATTTTTTTTTTTTATGCAGTTCACATAGTAAGTCTTCTGGTATTTTGGAAAGAATGAGTTGTGTGATCTCATGCATAATGTTGCACATTAGAATATGGCGCCTCTAACCTAACTTAATTTTTTTTAACAACTGGAGACGAACCGCAGAAATATCCAAAATGGCTAAAGTAAGAAATGAAATTGTTTGTGAAAAGATGAAAGATAAAAATAACGTCCTGGAAGTCACATAGACACTTCAAAAGAATGCCAGAAGGAAGATTATAAAGGTATATAAACGTGTGGAAAATAGATAGAAGAGGACGAGGTAGAACAAGGAAAACTTTGGAAAGTGAAAGAGGAAAGCCTTGGATTGGGTGATCTGGAGGGAGGCAAAGGAAATTTGGGTTAAGAAAATTCACTGCTTGAGTGAAAAATCCTATAAATTAAAAAAGTAATTGTTTTCATTCTTCTATTTACTTGAAAAATATACCATAAAATATAAAGCTAAGGGTTATTCAATGAAACTGTTTAAGAATATTTAAAAAAATCAGGGTATGTATAATACAACTCCTCCGTAAGCATCATGAATCAAGTAAGGAAGAATTACCTCGTAAGAATAGATTTTTTACGAAATAGTTTGTATTATGGTTTGGAGGTGTATACTTCATAGTGTATACTGCCTATTAAAAACCAAAACTAAATAAAATCGATTATTGCTTGTAAAACGCGATCCATGAGTCAAAGAAAAGGAGAACAAAACTAACTTTTGCTTAACGTAAAATTATCTTGTTAAGAGGCTAAAAATTATAGAAAAAAGAAAACGAATTACAAGAGAAGTTGTAATTTGATATAGTTCATAGTTATGTAAATTTTTTAAACAGTTTTATCCTTATTTTGGATTTAGGACATACGCCAAAATTTAGATTAATTGTTTTTCAAAATTAGCTGATTAACACAGTCCAGTTTCGTCCCGCTTTCTTAAATGAAACTACACTCAGGGCTTTCAGTGATGCAAGTCGATGTTTATTGATAATAATAATAGTTAAATATATATCTTATCATTACATGAATATAGACCTCAATATAAGACCTACTTTTATCACCAACTTAATCTGATATAAGTGGCCTAGTATTACAACGCGAAAAGGTAGGTAATCATTATAATAAATGGGATCATCAGTCCTTGTCCCATAATAAGGGATATCACAGCACTTGAGACTGAACGCCAATCTCAAGCTATGGCATATCAGGATTAATATTTATCGAGCAGGAAGGCTGCCAAGGTAATGATTATTGCTACTCAAGTATTCTAGGACAAGCCTCGGTGGAGAGATGTAGCCCAGTTTATGAATATCTTGTTGAATTTTACAACAGTTCGAGGATCGGACTTATCTCAGACCCTCATTTTAGCTAAAGGTTTTACAACTGATTTCGAGTTAAACTTTAGTCCTTTAAGTTAAAATGTTTACTAATGTCTAATATTTTAATACGAGCGATTATTGTGCGAAAGAAATTTTTTTAAAACGTTTTTGAGTCTTAGAAATAGATTGAAATTATCCTCTATTCCAAAAGATTTATAATATAAAAAAAAGACCAGTTCAAAAGGAAAAAAAGTAATTTATTTTAGTCAAATATATTAAATAGTATATAAATTAAATTGTTTTAACATCATTAGGTATAGTTCACATTTTTTTTTATGCCACAACTTATGAAGAGTCAGAGATTCAGTACTTTGTCAGGAGGTAAGTACTGATTTCAGAACCGCCAGATTTTTCCCCAATGAATGGTACCAACTTAGTGAGACTGAGTTAAACAAGAAGCGCTCCAGACTCCACAGGGTTGACTCACGACTATAGAACTGAAAAAAATAATTATTTGCCACAGCCAAATTCGAATGCGGGTCCTTAGAGTTAATTTTTGTGCCAACCCATCCCTTTATATAATTTATACTGTATTATGATTTTCACGTAATATATGGGTTAATACACATTATTATTAGAGGTTTTTTCTTATACGCCCCGTATTATCCGGCTCTTCGGCCTAATTACCGATGTCTCGGTACCGACTAGAAAGAATGAGCGGGATTCTACTGTGTAGGGATTCAATTATCATAGTCCGTAAAAAATTTAGAAAGCATGCCTTGACTAAGGAAGCGATCAAGTTTACTTAACTATTAAATTAATTTAAACTTCATTTAATTATTAAATATTTATGTATAATTATTATAGGTGGTAATATTTAATTAATTCATAGCAGTCACCGGAATAAATTTATGCTAGAGTAATAGTAAGAAAGTAAATGTGTTTAAAACGAGAAAGTAATCATTGCACGGTCGTTAGGCAAGGCAGTCTGTATTCATTAACTAAAACAACTACATGACCAAGTATCGATAGTACCGCACTATCGAATATGGGAGAAAACGATCGATTTCTCTTTCAAAAGCGCTCCGCGTGAGCAGGTATTGTTAAAAGTGAAAAGTGTTCAATTATATCACAGGCTATACTGGTCACACTTGTTCAAGCATGCTCGAGTATTGAGGCTGTATGCTTGCTTGTGCCAAATTAAGGCTGAAAAGGGTATACCAAGTCTGAAAATGGTTTAAAAATGAACAAACTAAAACCACCTTTCATGGGCTAATAAAATTAAAGACCGAAACACCAAAACATGAGAAACGGATGAGGAAATATCTACCAAAGGCTGCGGTTCGATGGGCAGTTATATATAAGTCTGAAGGCCGTGAGCGGGTATTGCGGGAATGCACTCAGTATTTAAATAGAAGGATATCAGAAATTTACGATGGACAGCGGGATTGGATAACTTGGTAGAGGAAGGAAGCAAGAAAATATTTACGACGGAAGGAGGGGTAAAACCACTTCAACTCTTCACAAAGTCGGGTGACAGAGGCGACCCCAAAGATGAATCGTACAAAACAATTAGTTGAATGTTTTAATTTTCCTTCGAGATCCCCAGAGAGACCTCCGTAAACCACACAGCAATATTCAAAGTGGTGGAATAATAAGGAAGTAACCTGGACTCAATGGATTTCAAAAGAAAGTAGGTGACGAAGATAATTTAAACGCTTTAGGGTGGAGAAGGTACGACGGAAAATATCGAAGACGTGGTAGAGTGGACATAGTAGAAATGATTCATAAGGGTGCCGCAAAATATTTGAAGATGTAAAACTAAATTGATTTAAAAAACAACGAAAAGTTCTTAGGTTAAACCTAAACCGGTACAACCCATGAAGGGTTAGAGGTTCAGTACTATGTAAGGAAGTACTATTTTTTAAACAAAGGTTATGCAAGGAGGTGAACTGTTCATGGTCACGCTTAACAGCCACGTTTATTCTCCTATTGAAGGTACCCATTTAATGCGGCTGGATGTGACTCAGAAGGGCTTCCGAACCCACAGGGCTGACTAACAAAAAAGTAATAGGTCACATAAAAAAATATATTATCTTATTAGATATTAAATACATGACTTATATTGCCTTATTAATTTGTTTGAGGGACTAAACAATAGATTTTGTTAGTGCCTAAATAGAACAATAATTTTAACTAAAGATACTTTTCGCCGATATCGGAAAATGTGGTGTTCTTGAAAATCGGCTTAGAAGAGGTCCAGGATGGTCCAGATGAAGTTTTTCGCTTTATTCGTTACATATTGTTATAAAATATTAGGAGATACTGCAGCAAAATAAAATTTTAACAATTTATAAATGGCCTATGTTTCAACATTAATTGATAGCCCATATTATTAGTTCTTATGTTATTCAAAAGATGCAACTGCCCCATTTTGTTAGTTATAACAATTATTATTATTGTAATTTTTTTTTACTAAGCAATTTATATACTATCTCATTTAAAAAGTATTAACATTTAATTCGTGGCCAAAGAGAAGTACATCCAACAATTATAATTATGTTACATCACCTGAAAGCTATAGTTTTGATTGAAAATAATGCCTTATATAAGAAAAATCGAGTAATGTATAAAAAACGATTTTTATATATAACTTTTTTTTTTTTTACAGTTTGTTAAAAAACTTGGGTTTATAAATTTTGTTTTTACCATATTCTTTAAGCACAACCTTCTATTTTACTTTATAATTCACTTTAACCAAACCTCGAAAATCAACATTCCGCGGTTTCAAGCTTAAAATTGAGACTAAGTAATATTAAAGTTAAGAGTCAAAATTGATGAAAAATCCTAAAAAATAATAAATGGTAAAAATTATGGCGGCAGTTCATAAGATATTAGTTTTAACCTATACTATACAAGTATATGTGTCATAAATGTTGAAATTTTTAAGTTCGATGATCTCTGATGTTTATATTATTAAATAAAACCATCAAATTTTCGCTAATTTTTTCCCTAAAATATGAGCCCTAATAGAATATGTATGTCTAATAGTTCCTGAGACTATTTCATAAAGCAAACATTTTTTCAAAATATCAAGAAATCAATATTTTGTGAATTTGTTTTTGGTAAAGTTCATGAAAACTACTACTATTACGAAAATACTAATTATAAACTTCTTTATAGTACATTTAACTAGTTTCAATTTCCTTTTTAGCTTAATTAATGGTTCCTGAGGTATAATGTTTCATAAACCAAACGGCAAATTATTATTATTTTGGCAAATATCATGAAAACTACTACTTCTATAAAGATAAACATTATAAACTATTGAACAGTACATTAAACTAGCTGTGATATGAGTGCTAATAGACATGAGCATATTTAATTATTACTGAGATTTCCCAAAATAGTTGAATTCATGAATTCAACTGCTGATCTTTTGTTGTAAAATGTTTCTTTTTAAAAAAGTATATCTCAGGAACTATTGAACGTTTGAAAAAGGGCTAACATTTTAGCAAATTTATATTTTAAGTGATGTTAAGTTTTCAAGAGCTAAAGGTAGTTTCAAAGAGATAAAGCTCCTATTATTTTTTTTTTTTAAGTTTGAAAACACCATCCTCCCTCCCCCCTAACTTGGCAGATTCATCAATTTTGACTTTCAACTACATATAGTCTTTATTATAATAATTTTTTTATAATCATAAAAATTCTTTCTTGAGACAATTTTTTACTAAATAATTCAAAACATTATCCAAATTATAGTCTCAAAACTTTTATTGTTTTTACACGTCCAACGTTTCGGCCAATTCGGCCATCTTCAGGGACAATCTTAATTCACTATGAAACATATTATTTAATCATTCCAAACACTTCATACAGGCTATTCTGCCCAGGTCAAAACATTTTTAGTTGAATTATTTAGTAAATAATAATTTTTTTTAAATTGATTTTTTTCCTGGGCTCTTAGATTAAAATTCATTAGAATTCTAGTCAAGCCATATATTTTTGAAAATGAATATTGATGTACCTACATACCAAGCTCTGAGTTCAGGCGCCACTTTTCTACTAACCGATTTAGTAAGAAAATGCCTACAAATGAATATGAATTGAGGTCATACGGAAATAGCTTACAGAAAGCAACCTAAAGGTTCACAGCTATGCAATGCTATAATTGGACGCCAACAACCAATCCGGCTTCGTTTTAGTCCTCAATGAAAATTTTCTGACCAACCATATCACTGGTTCTATCCGCGTTGCATATGGATAAACCAAATCCGGGCTATAGAAATAATGAGTTTCGGTGCATCTGATTGAAAAAAAAATATTACAACCATATAACTGTTATTTGTTTTTGTGGGATTCATTTCAAAAATTTAAAATTATTAAATATCAATAAGAATGTTAGTGGAAAAATATTCATTCTAATTAAAATAGTAGAATAAAATACAAAACAGAGTGCACTAAGAGAGCAACAATAGAAAATAGTCACTTTCAGAACTATGTGTGAGATTGATGAAACATATATAAATTAAAAAAATAAATTGACTTTCCGTAGACATCTTAAAAAATATTTTTAAACTTTATTTCCAAAGAACTTTGAATAAAATTAATATAGCAAATAAATTTTGCCAAAAATAGGAATAAAACGAAATATTAGTTTATATATTTTTTAAAAAGTAATGCGAATTTTAAATGTATTTTTAATTGACGTATTGAATATAATAAGCCCCCCCCCCCCAAAAAAAATACAACTAATTATTCCTTAGAGTTGTATTTATGAACCAAAGAATTTTAATGAGATGATTGGATTTAAGGAATATAGAAAAAAAAAACTAGAAAATTTCCAAAGGTAAAAAGGCCGAAAAGTAACAAAAATATCCAATATTTATGTATGAAAAATAAATCAAGGAAAAACTCATGAAGGGTCACAGATGCAGTACTTATAAAGAGTTACTGTTTCTTGAACAACGGTTGTGCAAGGAGTGATTTGATCAGAATCACACTTGAACGCCAGATTTTTCTCTAATTAAGGGCGCTAACTTAATTAGGCTGGGAGGACTCCGCTGGGATCCAGAAGCGACAGGGTTGACTCACGGCTACAATAACAGAATAAATAATTACTTGTCACAGCCAGATACACACCCGGATCCTTGGAGTAATCCTAATATAAAATTATTTGAAAATAGAGTTAACACAAAATTTCATTCTAATATAGTTTTATTTTTTATAATGTGGGTGTAGTGGGATTCTAAGAATATTTTTCCAAAACATTCTAATTGATATTTAATAAAAAAAAAAAAAAAGATCTAACAGTTTATTATATTTTTTTTTTTACGAAAAAGAAGCTTATTAAATGAAATTCAGAGAACTTGAACTTATCAATACTGTTTTAGTGTTTTTCAAGTCAAGCTGCAATACTTCAGGAATATAATGATTAAAATTTATTTCAATTTTTGATTTTACCTACTCTAAAATACCCTTTAATTATACTCCACTTAAACATTTCGAACAGAGGGCCACATCCTCATAAAAGACGGAAAAAACAGGAAATCGCTCATAGATTCCGACAATTAAAACCCTAACTTGACAAAATTACTAAACTTTTAGTTAATTACATAAGACTTGGACTTAACGGATTTGAGTTTTGAGGCTCCACTAAACAACCGAATTCCTCTCGTATGGAATCCCTACAATACAAAATCCTACTTAAGACCTATACTCCCTACTTCGTCACAAATATCATCTATAATTTTGAATGTTCGACACTAACTAACCAAATATATCCTGCTTCCTTTTCAATACTTGATATTCTTCTGGTATCCGAAAAAAATATGGTCGAGAAATGTTATTAGAGTTTTACTAATGGGTAAATTCTCGACAAAACTGTGACATGATATTTAATAGAAGTCACATCACGCTCACTAGATGTATATTACATTTAATACAGTAATAAAGTTCAATAAATAAATAAATTAAATAACGGTTCGGCACGCCACTAGTCATCTTCAGTTTTTCTCTTTTCTTTTTCAAATTATATAAATTTTTGGGCAGTCTATTATGCAAGGCCCTACGAAATAATTTTTTAAAATTTAATTGTTTAAATTTTATTTTTGTTTTATTGACTTTTACTATATTTTATGTAGAAACAGTGCAGTGAGTGCACATTTAATATTGTTATTAGTCAGATTAAAAATTGACCTTAATTAAATAATAAAATAAAAACCTGTTAAATCTCATTGTCAATAGCTTTCCAAATTTATTGAGGTTTTGGTAACCTTATAATAACGGATTCACTTATCTGTTAACATTGTTCGTGAAGTATAGAAGCTAAGTTTCCTTAAACATTGTCTAACGCAAAAAGAATTATTCGATTCAGATAAGTCGTTCTTGAAATTAGTGAATTAAAATGAACAAGGTTTTCATATTAATATAGATTTTCCATAAAAATCAGTAAACCTAAATATTTTAAAAACCTCAACTTGAATCAGAAAACCCTTTCAGCTAGCAATTTATCTACATCAGCACAGACAGTGTGTCTTCATTGGGACATCCTTCCTTCGTTGACTGTCACGGCCGCCGTCCAACAACAGCCACAATCCAAACCCAAGGTTTAAAATGAAATTTCAACATTCAATTTTTTCGGAAAAAATAGAATTTATTAAATATATATTTTTTTCAGGTCCCCTAAATTCAATAATACATCGTAATTAGACGTAAACCATATAAATATTTCCAGTCAATCAAGGGAGATATAATAAAATCTGATATTTTTGTCATAGTAAAACATTGATTGTATTTTAAAACAACCGAAAATAGCTCGGGTTTTAGAATAATGTTATAAAACTTAAAAATAATTCCCTAAATCAACTTGTAGCTACAAGTAGATTTGTAAAAAAAAATCAGTATCAACCAGTATGAGAACTATTATCTTTAGTATATATTATTATACAATAATATATTATAAGTTTTTCGAATTAAAATATGTTTTTACATACATATTTTTATTACAGAATATGTTATTTATTCATAATTGAAAACGTCCTCAAGGTTTTTTATGATGATCAGTTCAAGAGTTTCAGAAACAAAAAATATTGGAAACAATTTTTAAGAACAAAATTTTAAAATTACCAATAAAAAAAAATTTACTGATTTTGTTAATTAAACCAAATAAAAGATTATTCCACACTGCTCATAACAAATCATTTCAGTAGATTTTAGAGGAATAAATTGAGAGATAATTTTATTAAAGAGGGAAGATTGTTTTAATGTGACACAATATTGTGACAGCTTTTCTCATATAATGGGTTTTTATTATATAATTTTTATAATACAATCTTTTGATTCGTATTTATTAAATTTATATATTTTCATAGAATTTTAGTAATTTTAATCAAGTTTTCAGCACTTATGTATTAATTTTTGTACCCTATCAATGATGAACTAAGTATTAACATGTAAATGATTTTTATAAAAGTTATATGTATATTTTTTCTATGTTCTTAGTTTTATTTCTAGCATATTTTATTTTAGCATGAGTCACCATAAAAGTAATTTTAAGATTTTAACTTGTATTTTTCATTTTAATTATAAAACAATTTAATATTTATTACTTGTAATATTTTGATTTGCTGATTGTTTTAGCTACTACCGTTTCAATAATGTTGGTTTTAACGAAAAAATGATGATGATGTTTTTATGTTTTTTGGTTCTATTTGCATAAAGTACTTCCTGAAAATAAATTTCAGACCAAATAAATGTTTTAAATAATGGGAAGACAAATATTTAAAAAAAAAAACCTCATCAACTTGCTTAAATGTTTAGATTTATCAGATTAAATGATAGATAATACAAATTATCAGAAAGGTTTCAGAAAAGATAATATATTGATTTTATAATTCTTTGGTTTAAAAAATGATGATTATTATCATTGGACAAGCATTTGATAAGGTCTGGTATGAAATAAAATAGCAATAATAAATATTAAAAATAAAATAATAAATGATAAATTACAATTTAAAAAAAATATTTTTTAGAAAGCCTACCAAATCAAAATAATTATTCACTTAACAAAAATGAAACTGGAAAGTTTTTCAAGTGTGATCTTTAATTTCGAGTTATCGTACTACAATGGAGTGGAATTTTGCTACCTAAAACCCACTAAATCTTTACTTTGCACACAATACTCGCTAAACATTTACTTGTGGTTAAAATTTAATGTTCAGTTAACATAAAGAGAATAAGAGAGCCATAAAAATAACAACGACGTCTTTAGAAAAATCACTTTTTTGACTTATATATTACTATAATATATTTAGAATAAAATTAATTTAATGAACTTCTCACAAACCATTAGTTATACCTCAGCCAAATATCGATGAACTTCTAGGCACAGTATTAAAAAAAAAAAATTCTAAACCCAAATTATCTCCATAGATTTGTATTATTTTAATCGTAGCTTATATACTCAATAAACACATATATTAAGGTAGCGGACATGTATGCCAGACCAAGATACGAACATTGAGGACTAGGTTACCTCGAAGAGCACAGACGGCACTGGGCAGACACGCATGCCTGCGACGAACCCCCACCAGCGACTGGAGCCTCCAGAGGTAACCGCCCACTGCAACGGGGAAACGTTCCCTATTCGACGGGAAATTTCCCCTTGGCGTAGGGAAGTTCTCCCTAGTTGTCGTTATCGACTCAGCTGACCCAGCGACCTGTCGCTCTCACCAACTGACTGGGTTGTCTAGACGTGCAAGCCTTAAAATAGAATAGTCCCAAACGCACCAATAATTCGTACAAGACATACATAGTCATGTATTTAACAACCGTCAAATGGAAAGAATTCGTACCAGGAGATAAAACAAAATACCGCTAAAGATTTTCATCACGTTCTAGCAGCTGCATTAAGTCAGCCAAAGTCTGGTAGGAAACGTAAGAATACATTTTTAAATATACTAAGCCCAAATAACTAAGTCTCACACAATGGTATGTGTCTATGTGAACAGCATATAGTACAAGAGCCCAAGACGAGAAAAAAGGACTTTGCCTCACCACAATTTTTGATTACTTTAAGGAAATCTATGTATAATTAATAGTAAAAATCGATGAGTCTGCCAATAGGTAGGGGGAATAAAAAATGGAGGCTGTTTCAAAACCTTAAAAAAACGTTAATTTTTCATTCGGAGCTCTATATCTTAAAAAGTAGGAACAACAAAAGAAAACCTAAGAGAACGTCATTTAAACAAGAGTAAATTTGCTAAAATATGAGCCCTAATAGAGTTATTTACATTAAATAGTTTTCGAGATATAACGTTTTAAAAAGTAACACTTCATAAAAATGTTTTATGAGACGTACTGAACGATCAGTAGTTAGTGAATTTACTTTGAAAAATGTATATCTCAAAAACCATTTGACGTACAGATGTCTATTAGCACTCAAATTAAAGTTAGTTTAATGAGCTATAAAGTAATTTATGATGTTTATCTTCGTAGGAGAAATAGTTTACATGAAATTCGCTAAAATATATTGATTTATGTTCGGACAAATTTTCATTTGCGAAATTTATATTCATATGTGAATATCATAAAAACTATTACCCCTACGAAGATAAGTGTCATAAAATACTTTATAGTAAGTTAAATTTCCTTTATTTTGAGTGTTGGCAGACATATGTGCGTCTTATGGATTTAGAGATATATTTTTTCAAAAATCCAACATTTTATACGAACAACTAGAAATTAACATTTTGAGAGTTTATTTTTTCAAATATCATAAAAACTACTACTCCTACAAAGATAAACATACTTAACTATTTTGTTATAAATTTAACTAGCTTTAATTTGAGCGCTGGCAGACATCTGTACGTCTAATTGTTTCTGAAATGAAGTTTTTCATAAATCAAACTTATTGTCCGGACAAGTATAAATCAATTTATTTAAGCAAATATCATGGAAACTACTATTTTTACGAAGGTAAAGGTCATAAACTTCTTTCTAGTCAATTAAACTAGCTTTAAGTTGAGTGCTAATAGACATCTGTACGTCACTTAGTTCCTGAAATATAGATTTCTCAAAATAAATTAACTAACTACTAATCTTTCAGTAGATTTTTAAGAAATTTTGCTTTTTAAAAAGCTATATCTCGAGAACTATTGGACGTAAATAGCTCTTTTAGTGCTAATATTTAAGAAAATTTACTCTTCTTTAAATAATGTTCTCTTAGAATTTCTAGTGTTGTTGGTAGCTTTTATGATATAGAGCTCCGAATGAAAAATCAATGTTTTTATAAGGTTTTGAAACAGCCGCCATTTTTTATTCCCCCTACCTATACTTGGCAGACTCATCAATTTTGACTATTGATTATACCTACTTTCCATTAAAGTAATTAAAAATTGGTGTGAGATAACGTCCTTTTTTTCTTCCCGGCTCTTGTACTCAAATACAGAAAGCCATATGAAACTAAGGTTGCATATTTAAGGAGTTTGTATGGCTGCAATGATACAGCTAAATTTTTGATAAAAGTAAATGACGGGAAGTGATATTATGTAATCGATTTTTCATATTTTTTTTAAAAACCGCGATAATTATTTTAATTAAACTGGCTATATCGTACAATCAACTGGTGTTTAATATCACTAGGTCTTATTCTCATTGAAACAGCATTAATATGGAATTAAAAAAAAAATTAAAAACTCTCTCTTCCTGTACCTGAAATTTTGTTTATTTAAAATAATCAACCATTTATAATTGTTAGTAATAATAGAAAATAAATAAATGTAAAAGGATCACAAGGTCAACTAACAAAAAAAAAACGGTATTCACGCAACTGGCTGACAGTCTGGGAAATCGGAAATACCCAAAAGGGCCGATCTTCCGATGCTATTCCATTGTACAACCCTATCTTTTGTTAAACTGTTATATTCTAGGTAGGAACAAAGTTTATGTACGTTTTTCACACTTAAATAAACTCTTAAATGCGAATTTTCATAGCAATAGTAGAAAAGATAAAAGTATTTTGTTTATTTGAAAAAATTACCCTCATAATTTAAAAATAATAAACAATGGATGAAATGAGAGAATTTGATGATTATTGTATTTCAATGGTTGTCATAACAATAGTCAGGTTTTACTTTTACTAATTTATATGTGAGATGTATAGAAAAAAATTTTTTCATTCGAGACAATAAAGAAATAGTTGTTTTAAAATGTAGGGAGATTAATTTCATCTCAACGTAGGGGGACAGAATCTCTTCCTCTCCCGTTTGATGATATAGAGGAGAGGTACGACACGAAAAAGACTGTAATGACGTTTACGACAATGTAAAATACTGTAAAAACTGGAATCTTTTCATTATATTATATTTGTTTCTGTCATGGCAAGATCGAGAAATGAACCCACCAAATCACGTAGGCGGTAACAACTTAAAAATTTATATATGTTTATATTATATATTTTCAAGTTTTATAGTTGGTAATGGTTTTGGATTTTCAGAATCAAGAATACCAATAGTTCTTTACTTAAAGAGTTATGAATAAAATTGTATTCTATCATTTTTCACTCTTATAATACAATCAATTGACGAAATTGAGAAAAAAACGTATAGACGTATTTTAGAAAATTACATATGTATAAATTATTAAAGCAGTGAAAATAATCTGTCAGACTGATTTTATCATTCATTTCAAAGGTATAAAAAAAGGGTAGTCCAATGTTACACATTAAATATCAATAAATACTTTTTCCAAAATTTTGTAGAATCGTTTAAAATCTAATGTTTTTTTTAAAAATAATTGTTTCATAATAAACAAATTTGGTAGATATATGCGTACTTCACGCCTGCAATATAGCGAGATACCGACTGCAAGGATGGACTGCTCTGCGGGTTAATCAACATTTACCCCTTCTGAAAAGATATCCATGATGAAGACATGGTACCTCGCCTTTCAGAACAAAATAATAATACATAGAGCCACCTTAAAAATCAGGGAAGAATAAAATGATGGTCGAATCGAGTGGTCGAGATCATATAATGATGTGTTGATTTTTGTTTTGTTTTTTATTTATTTATTTGTATTTACATAAAAATAAAAATACATCTAGTAAATTTGATGAAAGTTTATAATGGAGTAATACAGGAATATAGAGAAACTACCCATTGCTAGCACTATATTGGATGGTCTCGAGACCATCTTCTTTTCAAGCACCTCTGAGGATGTCAGGAATGGAAGTTGAAGCAAGGTTAGGGAGTTTATAGTGGAAGGATTGATTTGACTTTTTAAATCTATAAATAGCATTGACTGTTGTTTTTGTATTTCCGAGGTATTACAGCTTAAGCCAAGTTTAAAATATATTTATTTAAATTTATAATTAGTTCAGATTTCGATTAAAAATATTTAAATATTTATAACGATTTCTTGTTACGAAATTTTAACATTTTTTTCCTTTAAAAATATGATAGACAAATATAAAATTATAACCCTTCACTAAATTATCGATTGTTATAAAATAAATATTGAAAATATAAAGAATAATTTTATGAAGTTCATCATCCTATCAACTAAAAAGGCCTATATATAGGCTAAGTGTAATTAAAAATGTAATTAAATAATTATATAAGTTAACAGGCAGACGGAAATCTGCGCATGCGTCCGCTTAGTAAATTCGTATTAAAACAAACCTTTTATTTATACGACTTTCTATTTTAGATATCACATTTTCTAAAATATTTGGCTTTCCATTAGCTTTTATCTATATAGAATTTCTATATTACTACTCTTATTTCCAAAAATATGTTTTCAAACAAAAATAAATATTTTTCCTCTTATCTCTTCACATTAATTACCAAATCCATTCATAGCTCGTATTCATCCATTTTTTATAACTTGTAAAAATTTGAGATGGATAGTTTTTCATTTAAACAAAATTAATGGTACTTTAGAGGATTTTTTCCCCCAAAAATTTGCATTTGAGCCTTGTCATGATAAAACTTATCTGATATTAAAAACCATCAAATTTTGAATTAATATTTCGCGTTTAATAAAAATCACTAGAGCCGTTTTTGAGAAAATCGAAAACAAAATGAGAAAAATCTATTCTATAAATTGACACTTACGGTTTGTTAATTTTAACGAAAAGTTTGCTGTCATATTGCTCTCACATAAATCTGTCCTAAATAAGTAATTTCAGTCTCGTAAGACTTTACGAATTAGAGCTAGTCTGAGAGGACCTCAAAATGTTTTTAACACACAGACCATTTTTTGGGACTGGTTATTGAAACTCTAATTTAAAATTTAAAATTTTTCACAATCCCAGTACTTTCCCTTCCTATATATCTCATATATAGGTAAGTAAAAGTAAAAAAAAAATATTTTTTTTTCACTCCTGACAACTGAGACGAGTAAGCGCAACAGTGCTCCCCTGCACACAGCGGATCTCAGAACCTACCCCTTCAAATGCCCTTCAGGAAAAGAAAGGACTTTTGTATATAATATGTTTAAAATAATAAAGTTTGGAAAGATGAGAAAAAAAAGATTTAAAATGTATATAATTGGAGAAGTTAGTCGGGGGGTGCGGTCAGCAAAGAACAACATAAATAAACAAAACCATATTTATTTATTTTATGCCTTGTTTTTATTAAAAACAATAAAGAGAGGTTACAGAATAAAAAAAATAGATTTATGATCAAAATTCCGAAAAAAAAATACAATGAAAAAACATGAATGAACTGTAGGTAAGCATTCCAGCGCACCATAGTGGCAACTCTTCAAAGTTGTTAGTTCATCGTTTTGCCGCTAGGTAGAATGAGCGTCAACCAGCTGTTAGTAATTTTATCAATAGGCGGTTATTTCAAAATAACCATTTATATTTAAAATCGGTTGCATCATATAAATCTTACAAAAAATATTCTTTATGGCTTTAAATATCATACCGGCAGTGAATAAATATCAAATAATTGAAACATTAAAATGGGCAATTTTAAAGCCGTTATTTAAATACAATATTTAGTTTTAATTTTCTTAGCCAATTTTTCTTCAATATTCGTTTTTAAATCAAATTAATATTTTAATCTTAATTCCCCAATATTAATAGAACATAAATTATTAATGATATAAATGATGCATTTTTATCAAGTGTGGTTATTTTGGGCGGTATTTAAAATTAAATATTTCAAAATAACTAAATAAATTTTTAGTAAGTATATTTTCTTTTGAAAGTACAAAACAGGAAAATGCATTTGTATTTTCTTTAAAAAATACAATGTACTTTAACTGTAGTATTAATCTTTTTTTTTATTGTATCATTTCATCTCATTAATAATTATATAATGTTTTTTTTTTTTAAAGATATTCTGTTCTGTGATGAACCTTAGCATACACCCAAACTCTAGTGGTCAGGTTTGGAACTGTTAAGTTCAAGAGGAACCCGATAGGTAGCACCAACTGTGTATCTTTTAGTAGAAACTAAATTTGACTTAACATTTGTACAGATTTATCTTTTTAATACCTTTTTCAACTACTGGAAACAATAATAATTAATTAATGGGTTATCTAACAATTAATTCGCAAATTCTATAATCTGTGTATTTACACTGCTAACAGAGTGAAATACAATGAGAAAATAAACCGTATATGTTCCTTGGAATACTCATTACAATTATAAAATGTTATGTAAAAAGGACAAATCCAACAATTTTCAGAAGTATATATTTTGCAGTTTATCTGGTCTGGAAAATTCCATTTGGATGAAATTTTAGAGAAATTGGAACATTCAAAATTTTGTTTAGCATTGTTAAACAATTCATAACGAAAAAAACTAAAAGATCTTAGTTGCGACAACAAGAGTGAATTCAATAAGTGATTCACTCTTGTTGTCGATTAAATAAATATGTTAAAATTTAAAGGTAAAATTATTTCACCATTTCAATCAATAAAAAAAGTCCTATGTTTCCTTTGATATGCCATCTTCAGGGACAAAAATTTTTAGTTACACATTCCAGTACATAAAGATAAATTCTAAGGACAAGTTATACCAGGTTATAACCTCCTATATTTTTCCTTTTGTTTCTTGCACCTTAAAGAATTATTACAATCCTTCAACATGGACTTCATTACAATCCTGACTTCTCTACCTTAACTTCATTTGATGACAAACGTATTTTTACTAACATCTCCTTTGACATAACCCTTCATATTGTAGAGAAATACTGGACCATTATTATTTTTTGTAATTCTGGTTACTTTTAAATTGCAATAAATTTACATTCACCTCAAATAAATTGTATAAATAAATAAATTCTTTATAAGACTCTATATATAACTTTTTAATGTTTTTCAGGTAAGGCCATGGAAGACAGGAATTATGTTTTAGGGCCACCCTACACCTCATTTAAAACTTGCTAAGAAAAAGGAGAATTCTTTTTTTTTTTTTCATATCGTAGATTTGTAACAAGTTTTATAAGCATTGCTTGAAGAAAAATAAATTTTTCAAATAATATAAATTATATTTAAATTAGTTAATATATTGCATGTTCGGCGTGTTTAATAGATAGTATTTTATTATTATAATGAATAGTTACCTCCATTAAAACAACATATATGTCTTTAAAAAATCATTAAATTATTTATTGATAATTAATAAAAATAGAAAATTAAACAAAAATTGTACTCACGGGCTGAAGGTGACTGCTTCGGCTGAGAGAGGTCGCTCACGCTACTGTTCCTAGACGATGCTTGGGAACATGGCGCACCCTGGAGTGAAGACTCAGAACTTCTAATTCGGGTCCTCCGACTAAAAGATAATGGTAAAAAAAAATTAATAATCACAATAAATTAATAATTATGCTATAAATCATATAAATAAACAAATTTTAATTATTATTGTATGTTTACAATATTCATTTAGACTCTATTTACACAAAACATTGTTTTGACCCTTCTGTTAATCATTATTAGTTCATTTTTTAAATTTTTATTTTATTATTACTATTAGAAGACACCTTATGATTTATAATTTGTTAGGAGAATTTATTTGTTGTTGTCTTTTAATTATTGTTTTCAAGTGAATTTTCATTTAAAACTTGTAAGTACGTATATAAACATTAATTGTTCTTTCTTGGCATTAACATCTTTAGATCTTTTTTTTCTATTCTTTATTTTATTTTATTAGAAGTTAGTTACCTTATGATTTATGATATGAATGATAGTTTCATTTTATGTGTTTTCTTTGTTTCATTTAATGTGTTTTATTTATTTGTTTTCTTTGAAAATAGACTATTATTGTACGCCTATAGGATGCATTCTAACTTTATTTCCTTTTTTGATAAGTAGTATTGCCTAATTTATTCCAATTTATTAAAAATTTCAAAAATTTAATTTTTGAATTTTACTCTAGAGCACTAAATTCCATTTTAAATGCCCTATATATTGTTTTAAAAGTTTTTGTTCCAGAATAAATAAAGAATAGTATAAAATAAAAATAGTGTCGGCAAAATATGTCTATATTATTTTAAACTATTTAAAATTCAAATGAGTAAAAGATATTCAGTAAAAATTAAAATTTAAAATTTTCCTTATGACTTTATTGTTTGGATATAAATTTTAAAATCAGTTTATACATGTTTCGCTTTTGCGGAATAAACTAAACGATTTTTACAAATGTATATTTTATCTTTTACATATAAGTCAATTCTTGAAATTCTTTCAGTTCTGTGCAATATATATATATATATATATGAGAAAAAAAAATAGCTTCCTCATGATATATATCTATTTTTTCCAGTAAGATCTTATTTTATTTACTGAAAATCATGTTGATTTCTACCTTTTCTACAAATTTCTATTAAGTACACAATTAACTGTATTTGTATATGAGTTAATTCTTCGTGATGTATGACTGTCATTAAACTAATCACTCTAAGCACGAAATTATGAGGGCTTAATAATTCATAAAGCTAAGTTTTTATTGGCGTAAGTCAACTGTGCAAACTGAGATAAGGGTACGATTACTCTGAGTCGGGTCATCAGAAGCTTCGCTGACGTGGCCAGCTCAGAAAAGTACAAAGAGATGAACTGGTAATATGTAGTTTTTATCTGTTATTCTTCTAGTTGTAATTACCTGATAAATATTATTAGTGATATAAAATAGATTCCATATCGCTTACTAAAAGAGAGTTGTGACTTGAGAGTTATAACGTTAAACATATTTATTAGCTTGGAATTTATATAAAAACTGCAACTCTTATGGTCTACATGAACCTCCACCCAGGTTTCTCCGCCAGTCAGATAAAATAGTTTTCTGTTACACTGCAGTAGTGAGTCAACCCTGTAGGTACTGGAGCCCTCCTGAAGTCTACTCAGCCCCATAAATTGGGTGCCCTTAATTGGGTAAAAATCTGACGGTCGGGCGAGATTTTGATCAAATCACCTCCTTGCACAACCGTTGGTTTAGTAATAAATAGAGTTGTGAGACAACTTAAGAAAGTAAAAATATTGTATATAAAACAAATAATATATAGGAAATTTAATTTTCAGAAAATAAAATAAAGCAAATTAGATGAAAAAAGGGAGATAGTGAGAAAGCTATAATACCCTATTTACTAAGCATACCTTATTTATCTGAATTTGTTTATTTTAATGTATTATGTTTAGATGTTAATAATTGATTATATGTTATTTTGTATTTATTATTTTTTTTATGTTTATGAATCATTGTTAGCGACATATTTTATTATTATGAACAAAAGTCCGAACTTTATTATTGTAAAAAAGTACAAATATATAAAATTTTGTTTTTATTATAATTTCATCTTGACTGATTACTAATTTAAAAAAAAAGGTTTATTACATAAACCTCCGGTTACATACTAAAGAGAATAATCCTGCTTTGTCCTTCCTAAGGAATGTGAACACATCAATTAAGCTTGTAATGATCTATAAAAAGACAACAATATATTTTTATTGTTTTAGGCTTGAAATAACTGTAGTTATGAGCAAAGTTGTCGTTAAATACATTTTCTTAGATGAAAACAGATGTTATTTCAGCATCGAATAAATAACTTTGTAAAACGAAACTATCCACTTTTCTATTTTTCTTTAATAAAGACCAACAAAAATTAATGAAATATAGGGGATTTATTTTTCGATAGTTTAACAGTAGTATTTGGTTATGATTAAGTTATAGTAAATGTTAGTAGAAGACTTTCACTACTAATGAAAAAATATTTAATTTAAATCCAACTGAAAGGGACTAATAATGTAGAAGTTTTTTTATTTCTCAAACTTAACGAGCCTTTAGTTTGGTGAAAAAAGTAGAAAAAATAATTATTGGATACAATTTCGATATTTTTGTTACTGCTTAAAAATAACTTTAGTAACTTATTAACAGTTAAGTATGCCGAGAGCTCCAGGTAGCACTCGAATCAGAGTTAATTGCTACCAGACATAAAATAATTAAATATAGCATAAAACTAATATTAAAGACGTCTACCCAGCCTTAGCAGATTATGTTAACCACAAACTCCACTCAATAAATCTTAGAAGGATCAAGGAAGACAGTGGATTGTTCGGTTGGGAGTGAGCGAAGCCGTGCCAATTGGACCCTCGCCACCCTTAGAGCCCGTCCCCTAGATTTGAGGTATACTTACATTTGCCAATAAGTATTTATATAGTTTTAGGGAACAGGAATAGATTCCCATGCACATAAATAGATTTGGAACTCTAACGGTGTGAATCTACAATATGTATTTTTCGATTTATTTTAACGTCTATTCTTAATTGATATATGGCATTGTTAGTTACCTCTTTGACTTGATGGTAGTAATGTCCCTCAGCGACCTGGTAGATATGGACTGAGCCGAAGACAGACCACGGGAGCATGGAGCCTTCCTAGAACCCGCGGAGTAGTCTTCCAAACGGCCCGTCGGAGGAGCGTTCTTCGGCACGGCCATTCCGGAGAAGACCTTGCTCTTAACCTCCTTCAGCTTCGGATTCGTCTTCTCCTCAGCTTGACCCTGCGCGATTTTGTTCATCACAGCGTCCCACCGCCCTTTCTTCACCGGCCTGCTGGGCGCTCTGTTCTCTTGGTCTTCGTCCTTTCTCGTGTTCGATGATGAAATCATGATCTTTATCTTAGACACTACGTTCCTCTTTGGTGCTTTGAACTTCTTGACTTCTGTGTTGTCTTTGGTTGTCGAGTCGGCCACTTTGACCTCTTCGACTTGTTCTTGAACTTCCATAGCCATGAGATTCTTTATTGTATTTACTTGCTGTTCGATGAGACTTGAAAATGAAGTTGGTGATATCTTCTTGAGACTCTGGTCAGACTTGGAAGAAACCGTTCTTATAGAACCCTCAGGTGATAGGGGTCTATCATCCTCTTCTTCTTTTATCCAACCATTGTCCTCTGGTCGCTTTTCAAGGTCGGAGTAGATACCGCTCGAATCCATTTCTTCGTTGCTGGGTGAGAACCTTTGAATCTGTCCTTGTCCTCCGAGGCCAGGTTGCACGCCGTACAGCGTACCGTCTATAACCTGTGCCCGCCTGTGACCCCACTCCTCCGCCATGTCAGCATCGCTCTCAGTAAAGAAATCGGAATCTGTCATCGGATCTAACCTAGATTTGACGGACCTTCCTTTTCCCGAAGGCGAGTGCTCTGGACCCCGACTAGCAGGTCTGCTCCATTCACCATCCCCTTGGTAGCCGTTATCTAGGCTGGTGATACTGGTAATGCTGGTAATGAAGCTATTGGGTGCTCTAGATTTCACTTCGAAACTTTCCGTCTTTTCTGTACTTGTTTCTCCAGCGCTATCCAACGGAAGATCTTCTAGTGAAGGAGTCCTATCGACTCTACTGTCCTTTTTGCTCCTCGCACTGCTCGAAGCAGAGAGAATGTCCGTCTTTTTAGAATGCAAACTTTCACTCATCTCTGATGTGTCAGGTGGTAAATCGGCTAACTTATCGTCCTTTATCTCGTCTTTGATTTCCATAGAATTCCTTTTGTCAGTAGAATCCAGCGCCATATCACTGAATTCGACATCTTGTAGCATGAACGAAGATAACTCTTCGGCCGAAGGGCTTCTTTCAAGAGGACAGTTGAGAGTAAAATCAGACATCTGGTCAGGGGTAAGGATGCCGAGGCTCTCGTCCAGTTCGAATGAAGAGTGTTTACTTGGCAGATCCATGGTCTTGGGGATGAGTGAGCCAGCAGAGGAAGAATGCCTTGAGCTGAGTGGGGGGCTGCCCGGGGTCGAGCTCTGGGACTCGATCCCGAGCAGACTGTGAGGGCCGGAGGACGACACTTCGCTGATGTAGCGGACCTGGGGCACCAGAGCTACCTCAGGCTCTGGAACAAGATGACCTCTTCTCGGTGGACAGCTGAAGTACCGAACTCCCTTCACAGCGCCATCATGCTCGCCATCTTCTGAATCCAACTCGATACCGCACCAAAGTCCTTCGGCAAAGTTGCAACTCCCGTAATACCTGAGGACTCCTACCTTAGACCCTGAGGCGATGACTCTCCTTCCAATATGCGCCGCAGATACTCCTTCTTCTTCGGGAGAACAGCCCTCGCTCTTATGACAAAACTCTTGGAGTGGTTGATAAAAACCTGAAGGTCTCTTTCTAGTGTTTTGTCCGAGGAAACTCAGGAACATTCCAGAACCCGGCCTCAGCTTGGATTCGGCCGATAGGTGCGCCCGAACTTTGTTGGAAAGGCTTGCCAGTCGTGATAAAGACCTTCCTCCTCCAGTCTTTCCCAAAATGGGAATCTTGCTCTCCTGACCTCCCTGGGAACAAACAATATTCAAATTAATCACAGTGAATGGACAGTTCTACGTTAAAAGTTAATAATAATAAAATTATTCTATCTAAATAAGTTTTTTAAATATTATCTAAAGAGTAAGACAATAAATACATGAACTATATTTATGTTAATTAGCATATTAGCAACTGTCTTGAAAAGCATTGGTAATTATCCAATCACAGTTTAATACTACAAGAATTATCTAGAATAAAACAAATGATAGAAACTGGTAGATATGATGTTGGTACCAATATGGGTATAATAATAGTACTCGTCTCCATCATTCATATAATTCTAAGCTATTTTTAAACCGCACAGCGCATGGACCCACCCACCAGTATGTTGATAGTTTTGACTCGTCTTGGTTAGGAGTTTATAATGGAAGTATGGGTATAGGAAAAACGAGTTACACATCGAAATCAAAATTCCATAACCTCCTAACAACATTTTTATTCTAACGAAAAGTTCTTATTGAATTTTAATGTTTAATGGATTTATAATCCATGGCAGTTAAAATAACCAACTTAGAACCAATAGGTAAATATTTTATTTCCAATTTTGTCTAAGTTTGCAACTTAAAGGCTATAAATCAATCAAATCGCCTAATAGCGTGCATTCATAATTCCCTACTTTTCGAAAATAAAGTATGAACCTTTAAAGATCCCAGTCACACAAAAGATATGGACTGAATAAGGCAAATGCTTTCGTGACGATTGTAATAACATTAGAGTTCATTCAGGGGAGATCGTTCTTTGAATGAAGGTCACCTATCTTTAAACTTTTGTTGCAATAGGTCTCTTTTCAATAAAGAACAGCTATGGAATTCCATAGAGTCGGTTTTCTTTTATTGCGAATTTGTGACTTTCTACTGACTCGAATTATTATTGAATATTTTTTTTTTATATTAATTTTATACTTAGGCCCGGCGGAAATTACATGGTTATTGTATTGAAATGATTTTCTTTTAAAAAATGATAATATAGGGGTTTAGTCTCGTGTAAAAAGACTCCCCTATCTATTTACAACATTTTTATTATTGAATAATTTTAAATAATAAAAATCAATTTTAGAAAAAAATTAATAATAATTATGTAATTGAAGAATTAAAGAAAAAAATTAACAACATATATTTTTAGAGTTAATAACACAAATAACTGACTTATATAGTAAAAGAAACTATTTGAGAAAAAAATAAAATAAATAATAACTTTATTAAATAAATCAAATTGTATCCATTTTTAGTCTCAACACTCTTCATTATAATAATAGTCCAACTTTTCGGCCAAATCGGCAATCCTCAAGAACAATCTTCAAATACAAATTCTCACCTCACATCAAAAATTTAACAATGTTTTGCAGGCTATTCTGCCCAGGTCATCAATTATAAGTCAAAATCACCCTATTTCAAAAACTTTTAATATTTGATTAATCAAAACTATCACTTTCAAATAAAAAAGAATTTGTTTAAATGATGATCGAAAATTAAAAGTTTTAAGAATTATTGGAGTTTTGAAAAAAATTGTGTGATTTTGACTTATAATTGATGACCTGGGCAGAATAGCCTGCAAAAAAATTTTAAATTTTTGATCTGAGGTTAGAATTTATATTTGAAGATTGTCCTTGAGGATGGCCGATTTGGGTAAAAGTTGGACTATTAATATAATAAAGAGTGTTCAGACTAAAAAAAGATACCATTTGATTTCTTTAATAAATAAATACCAATATCAAGAAATGGAAAAAAAATATATATAAATAATAACGTTAAAAACAGGTAAATACAGATTTTAAAACAGGATTTCTTGCTTTAAATTTGTCTGTATTCTAGTCTTCAAGATGAAGTTGGATTTCGTACGTTGTAAGCTATTGAAGCTTTAACTGCTGGTAACTAGGAATGGAAATTTTGTAAAACAATTTATGATAAATTAATCTACTTCCAATTGTAGCCCGCAATATAACTGACTATTTCATTTAAATAAAGGGGTTTCTACTGTGAATCTTAGGACTGATTTAATAAATAAATTGTATTACAATAAAATACGCACCTATAAATTAATTACAATCAGCAAATGAGCTGTACTATTCAGGCATTTCACGGGAAGGTATGAGAGAGACAGCACCTTACGCCGAGTTACGTAAGGGATGTCATTTGTTGTCATCTTTCGTACAAATTCTTTGAAATATCCATTTAGTGCGGCGTGAAACTGTTTGTAAGTTATAAGAATGTGGTTCGTTATAGTCGGTGTACATGGTCTCGTTTGAATCGTACAGTGGTGAGTCGTTGCCAGTCTCAAAAATTGTAATTAAAAATTTTTTTTGGAAGTCCATAGGTTTTAGTAGGTAATTTTATACGTTATCTCTGGGAGATAATTTAGAACGTCTGTGCAGTATAGAATATAATTGTCTTAGGAGAAATTGAGCGTTTTACGTTCTGTCTTAACGTATGATCCTCATGTAACTTTCGGTCATGATAAAATTAAAAATTAAATATGAAAAGTTTTCTTAACAAAGTTTTACAAATAGAAAATTCCTAATTAGAAGGAAATATTAGTCTCATTTCAAGTATATGACTAGTGAATCGTCATTAGATGTCAAAAGTAAATTTTAAACTTATTTTTAGGTAAGTATAATCATCCAATTTTAAAATTTATCTAAATAAAAAAGAAGGTGGCATCGAGACCTTCTAGTGTAGAAATATGATTAGAGTGCTACCAATGGGTTGTTTTCTCACAGCTGTATCACTCCATTTTGATCTTACATCAAATTCACTTAAAGTGTTTTTATGTAAATATAGTTATAAATAGCAATAAATAATTAAACAAAAAATTGTAACAGTATTTTTAAATTTTTATGAAAGAAAAAGGATCATTTCTACAACACATTTAATCAGTTTACTTCGTTTATACCACAGTGAATGTTCAACAAACGTATGAATATATATGCAAACATATAATCGCGAAATTAATGTATTTTTCAGGAAAATAGAAACACAAAAACTTCGCTCTCCCAAATAGCATAGTCTGTCAGCGGTTCATCAAATCACAATCGTAGTAAAAAGTAAACCAGAAATAGCACATCTCACATCAACAGCCTAAAAAAAGACAAACTAACTCGAGACATAAATGAAAAATGTCACTTGATATAGCTATTACAAGACTTAGCCAAGGGTTCGTGACCGACTCGAGCCGCTGGTTCTCCATATTGATCTTTTACCTCACAAGATAAGAAGCAATTAGCCACGGAGTCCCGGCTACGGTTATTTAGATACGTTGACCTCGCAGGAGCATCTTTTTGAACCTCGTATCTTCCCGATACGCATATCAGGGCTGTACCTCAATATATCCAGTTTTTTATTTCTTTTAAATTACTATCTATGGGAGGAAATACTCTTAACATATTTTCCTTAAAAACTTCCTTATTTATTACCAATTTAATAGTAGATCATCATATCACAAAAAAAAGGGCTTCTTATCCTAAGTGAAATTCCAGTCCGACAAAACAACGAAAATAAAAAAAGTTGGAAAAAAAACTTAAGTCTTCAGTAGTTGCTTCTTAAGTTACCTTAAAACGTGTTTCATGTCATTTATATTTTGGGTTTTTTTTTGTTTGTTTTTGCAGGTTGTATGAGTTTGATTTTGAAAGCGTGAAACTTGAAGAGAAAAATATATTTCCAACCATCAGCCTTCGTAGTTGTTACTGTCAGAACTCTTCGTGTTGTGAATGTTCTTCCTCAAGAAGATTTATATGTAAATAGTTTTTGTATAAACACAATATAACCATTATCGTTTATTAATGTAAATTTATTTTAATTGAATAAATTGGCTGTATTACAGCAAGAATAGCTTCGCAGAATATCTTGTTAGAATATTTTTAACAGAAAACTTAAATAATCACATTTAGTTTTTGTATTACTTACACATTAACTTTTAATCTAAGATGGCGTTCTGTATGTCAGTAAACCATGAGTACAGAGGTGGCCGGTCTGTCTCTATACTCGACAAATGATTGTCCAACAATTACTTTGATATGCCTTCCTTTTGAGAGAGATTTTATAATTTAATATAAACAAACTTATAACAAATATACTGGTTTATAAGTTAATTAAAATTGTATTTTATTTTTTATTTTATTCATTTGAACAATTACGTGATCTGACCAGTTGACAACATCTATAAGTCGGTGCCAAAAAACACATAAAAATGCTAGACAAGTGAAATGTAATTATTAATATTTTGACTACTAGGGCTTTGTGAAGGCTATACAATTTTTAAGTTAGATAAGTACCACGAAGGACGTTCTCGTTATGATTATTAATGATGATATAAAAAATTATTATTGTGGCTGAAGAGATTATTTAAAAGATTAAATCAAAGTTTTATATGGTCAAAAATTTTTTTGAATTATATTTAAATAATAATTAAGGATTGAGCCTTATTAGTTGTAACCATAAATAAAGAAATAGTAAAGTTCATTTGTGAATAATTCCATTGGATAGTAAAACCTACGTATCATATTTCTTTTTAAAAATACAGTATTCCACCTATCCACCTATCCTGGATATATAAAAAAAAGACGAACCGCGTTGCTACTTTCTACTTTTAAACATATCTTTCTAGTAATATTTCTACAAATTATTAAATATATGTACAAAAAACGTAAAGAGATGTATGGAATTAGATTGCCAAAGATAGGAGCTCAAAAATTTAAGTTGAACGGATTTTTTTTTACAAAGTGTATCTATAATGGATAGCTTATATGATTTCGCTTGAAGAAAGTCTCCAAAAATACTAAAATAAATTCAATGAAAATTTTTTAAGTAATTTAAAAAAAAATGAAGAATATAAAATTCAAAAGAAACCTGTAGAAATAATAATAGATAGTATGAAATATATTAAAATTGAGTTTGATATTTTAAAATTTTTATTTTCATTAAATACTTTAGAATTATGAATATTAATTATTTATATAATCATTAATGATTTTATCATTAGAATTATAATTTTTTTTTTTATATTTTAATAAATTTAAATTTAAATTAAACCTTTGTGGGTTTAAAATTGGAGGAATGCCGATCAATCTAAACCAAAATTTATTTTATAATTTATTAATTTATTTTTGTAAGCACCTATGATAATTGACTTTATATTTAATAGTTCTCTAGCCCTAGAAAATATCTGAACTTAAGCTTTAGTAGAAAAACAGTTCATTAAGCAAAAACATTAATCAGTGAGAACAGAAACAAGAAATAAATATTTATTAAAAATAAAGAAACAGGAATACAGGATAGTTACATTGAACTACTAGTATTGGCAACACTATACGTTTCTCACCCGTGCCAAGTTCCATATTTTAACTGGGTTCGATTCCTTATTTTTAGGTACGCTATTCAACTACAAATTTTATTAGGTTATCTTTACAATTTATTATTTATATATGTTATTTATTAAATATTAATTTTAATGATGGGATGAAATAAATTTTGTTGAGAAAATCTAATTTAATTTAAAGTTTTTTTTTTTTTTTTATACCCTCCTGTAATGATTTTAGTGGGTATTTGGTACGTACATATAGGAGGTATGCTATATGTATAGCTGGGTGTGAAGGATACCTTGGATTGCCTTTTGGCATTATAAGGTTAGGTCAGGGGTCCAATGAAGGATGTTACTTGGTTGGCTTACGCTAGTGGATTATTGCAACGGGGAGGGGCCGTTCCGCTGGCATTTTTTTTTTAATTTAAAGTTAGTTCATGTAGTAAATTAGTAAATAAAAGTATACATAAAACAATCATGGTGAACGAGTCTGTATAAATAATGTTAATTTTTAAAATGTTTATTGTAGCAACAGAAGATCAATTAATATATTTGAATAAATGATATTCTGTAAAATGGGTGAAAAAATAAATATATGATGTTTTATTCATAATTCGCATGACCAATATATAAAAATGGGATTAAATATTGTAGCAATGTATTATAATAATTTATTCTTATATTGTTAAATAGATACGAAAATAGCATTGGACACCGGACACTGTCTCCCCAATATCTATCAATAAAATAACCCAATAATTATTTAATATAAAATATTAAATTAAAATAAACCGCAAAATTAATAAGAAAAGACTGAATATAAGTATAAATTAGTATTTTAAATTAGAAATAAATCTTCCTGTCGAACAGTACTAAAATAACATAGAAATGATACACATAACCAAATAATAAAATGAAATTAAATAATAATAACAATAATAATAATGAAAATAATTGAATGAATTTATGAAGTGAATAATAATGACACAAATTTACAATAAGCGAATTAATAATAATGAGTTAATAAATTCGTAATAAGTATGGAGTGAACTTGATTAAAACTAAGAACTCAATGTACAGTATAAACAAGTGTAAAATATATAATAAATATAATATTATTAATCAGTAATATACTACATTTAACCAAGGACAAAGGACTGAATTTGTAATCCATATACAACAATGAGAAGGAAACTACTCGATTCCGACTATTCCACACGTATTAGACAAACGGTCTATACTTCCAATTAATTACAAAAGGCTCATCAACATTGCCATAATGAGACCTATTTAGAAGTACGGAGTTGAGCTTTTGGGCTCCTCTAAACCATCGAATTTCTTTCGTATCCAATCTTTACAATACAAAATGTTTCGTAAAATCCTTCATTCTCCTTAGTTTACCACAAATAAATTCATCACAAAACAAAGATCTTAATATTTCATATGTAGTCGATCTAGCCCGAATCAGATATCAATCCTTTCATTCTTAACTCTCTAAGCACCCAACCTCACTAAATTCTAACCTTATTTCGTCTATTCCTGACAATCCTCCGAGGTACCTGTAAAGAAGATGGCCAGAAGAAATGTTATTGGTATCTTCATAAATCTATATCATGTCATTTTAACATTAATATCACGTTTAATTGATGTATTCTTATATACAGTTATAAATATAATAAAATAAATAGAAAAAAATTTAAATGGGGTTATTAATGGCCAAAACGTCATCTAAATACACAATAGTTTATAAACGAATTTGATGAATGACGCTTTTTTATAATAATTCAATTTTTTTTTTAAACTGTGCAACTGAAACCGAAATATATTCTCTTCAAACAGAAAAAAAAATCCACAACTGACTCTTTAAGTGATACAAATTTATCTCATCCACCCTTACTTTGCCCTAAGAGGGTGAAGATCCCTGAACAATATATTCCTGTAATAGGCCTATTCGGGACCAAGAGGGGAATACATTAAGATGCGATGGCCTGTGAGATTGTGAGTCACCATTCCCCCACAGCTGAGTCAGTCTCCTGGATCCTAAGGGCACTGCCATAGCAACCCCCCATCCCTTAGGGCAGGAATAGCTCTTAAGGAATCCCTTAAGCAGCTACTTCATCACTTAGTAATTCTGAGATTAGCAACGGAATGTTCTCGCCTCATTACCGGGCTAAGTGAATGATGAGCCAGTGAATTGAATGGTTGTATCTCATGAAACACAAGTATGTACTTAAAATAAGAAATATGGCAAATTTTTTCAAAACTATTCCAGCGAGCAATAAAATCATAAATCCTTCCAAAAAAGGAGTAATTCAAAAAAATAATTATAATGACGCATTGCTTTTTTTATAATTGAAATATTTTGTATATATAAAATAAGAGAATGAAATAAGACTTAGCATAAAATGACTTTATTAGAAGATAGGGCGGGCGCTCAAAACTGAATTAACAAACAAGAAGTCGTTTGTAACCTTTTTCGGTTCTAGTACAAGGCTGGGATTCCTAGAATGTGCATAAAATAAAATTCCAACATTGATTATTACGCACTATGATGTTTAATATCAGTAATAAAAAGGTAAGAAATATTGTAATATAAAAATCACGATGCTCTGACGCAATAATAATTAAATATTTATAAGTTGATACTAACCTCAAGGACAGTCTATCCTAACTTAGAATATAATTATAGATGAGGATGTGAATCGATAGATGATATCGTCACCACCACATTTAAGAGACGATTGATATTATAGCTACGATAATATAGCTAATTTTTACGATACCAAAAAAAAATTAACTTATTTTTTTAACTTCCCGAAAGTAAATTTTTTTTCCTCTAAGCTTTTTATTTCTCTGAGCACCAATATGTTGATTATAAAACTTTATTTTGCATAAGCGCATCTGGTAAATTAATAATAGAAACGAATTAAAATATTTCAAAATTTCACAGGTGCCGAAGGAATATGCATATTGTGAAAGTATCTTCCGAAGTTACTTTCAGCATAATCCAATGGATACACAGGTTTTTAATACGGAAGCCTGTACAAAAAAGGTGACTTATTTTATACTGATGTTTGGGCATATCAGATTGTCATGTCTATTAGTCTGAAACGAAATATTTACGTCTTTATTCTTAAAATCGCTGAAATAAAACATAATCCATGATTAGCAATAAAAAAAGGAGCAAATAAATGGGGAAAAAAGGTTATTTATGGTTATTATTTTTTTTATATATCCTATTTCGGTTCAGAGTGGCAAAAAATAAATGTATTTCCGACCATGCAGGTAACTGAAAGTTTTTTCTATTAAAGAAAAATCCTCAAATTTTCGTTACTTTTTCACTCTATACTTAATACCAAACGTTCGAAACACATGCACACTTTAAGTTTGCTAAAATATGAGCCCAATCCGGTATAGAGTAGTACAATAGTATATCGGATAACAATAGACTTTTTCGAAAAACAAGATCTCACGGTTTTAGGACAGTGTTTTGGCAAATACCATATCTTTATAAACTTTTAAATGAATTTAACAAACTTCATTTTGAGTCCCTACAGACGTCTGTAGATCTAACAGTCCTAGGGTTATCAAACAAATTTAGCAAAATATCAAAGTCTTGTGAAAATATTTCCTAAATTCCTCTTGAGTGACAATACTCCGAAATATAATTTTACCAAAAACATTTTTAAACAATGATCGAAAGATATAGAAAATGACCTTTGACGAGTACCTCAAAATGAAGGTTTCCAAATTCACTTTAATTAGATACAATAATATAAAATAAATTTTGTAATATATTAAAATATCGACTACACTAAAATAAAATATATTATACATATTACTTGCTCTAAACCCTAGTATGAAATAAATCATTTTTTCTATCCATAGAGTACAGAGGAGAATGTAAGGACTTAAGCACATCTTTTAGTTTAAAAACAACATTCTGAAATGTATAAATAAATAAATCTGTAATAAAATTGTGTTACAAATTTACTTAAACCGAAATACCAATTACCTTTAACGAGATCATTTGTGAAATTACCAAATGATGAGAGAATGGACATCGTGAACTTCAAGCCAAAAGATTTACGGTGCTTTCACGTTCGTTAAGAACTGTAAAAAATCCACCATTAGGCCGGTAAAGTTGTGACGGAGTACGAGATTCTCTCACGCATCCCAACTTTCTCAAGTTTAGAAGGTCTTTTATTCAATTCTGGAGAAAGTAATTTTAGCAAGTCGATAAGGAAGATTTTGAAAAGCCGTTATTCAGCATTGTTATGATGCCTATATGGCATAAGACCCATTGTTAAAATCACAATGATATATTCCCGTGTACTTCATATATATACATATATAAATAATCTATAACTAACTAAATTTAAATTAGAACATAGAAACATGAATGAGGGTCATATAACATCGTACTATTCAAACAACTGAATTACGAACACTATCCAACTTTACTTACATATAGTGCGGAAATCGAGGAGCAAAATTTAGATCATTAAAATTTAGCTAAATTGAGTCTGAAATTACTTATAAATCAGTTACTTATTACTTTTAAATAAATTAATTATAATAACAGTAACTAAAATAAATGAAGAAAAAAAATAATGAGACAGCTATAACGACCTTGTTAATTTTTTTACAGGATAAAAAAAACTTAAATGCACATAATTAAGAATTAATTAATTCTTTTAATTAAAACTATTATAAAAAAATATTGTAGAAAAACATTTTAAAAAAAAAACTTTAAACAACTACAACCCAAGGAGGTTGGAGGGGGTTCAGTATTTTGTAGGAAAGTACTGTTTCTTAAACTTCTACTGTTGTGCAAGGAGGTGATTTCTTCAATATCATGCTCAACCGCCAGGTTTTTTTCACTAATTAAGGGGAGTGCTCCCGAACCCATATGGTTGATTCACATCTGATTAGGCAGAATAAATAATTATCTGTCACAACCGGATACGGAAAACACTTATTACATAAAATTTTACCCTGATGTTTGACAATAGAAGTAATAGAAAACCGTTTGGAAAAAATTTAAATATAATAAGTTTTGATGAAATTTTAATTTTTATATCAGGAAAAAAAATCGAGTCAGATAGTTATTATTTCGAAATAAAGATTAATAGTTAAATTAATTACTTTACAATACCGAATTATACTAATACTTGACTATATATTACATGCCGAGACCTACGTTCACTACAAGTAGGGCATGAATGAGCATTCGTGAGACTGCACCTTCACCGGCAGACTGCAGTTGAAACGATGTCCTTTGATAACATTCATTGTCTTCCAACACCAGAGGAAGTCCTGGTTACAATTCAACAGTAGTTCAAGAACAAAACAAAATACAAAGTGGATAAATATAGCATTCTTAATTAGAAGAAGATAGTTCCGTATGAAGTAGATTGTAGGAAGATAGTCCGGGTGGCAGTCTATAAAAGTATCAAAATAGTAAAAGAAAACTATTTATTGTTATCAAATATGTTGGTTAACAATAAATAGTTTTATTTTACTATTTGATACCTTTATTGACCGCCATCAGTCTTCCTCCAATAACATTCTTAAAAAATACTTGGCCTGTCTTTTGATATAGAAGATCGTCGAACATCGGGTCGTCTATCAACCGGACTAATCTATTTTATAAGACCCATTGTTAAAATCACAATGATATATTCCCGTGTACTTCATATATATATATATATAAATAATCTATAACTAACTAAATTTAAATTAGAACATAGAAACATGAATGAGGGTCATATAACATCGTACTATTCAAACAACAGAATTACGAACACCATCCAACTTTACTTAACATATAGTGCGGGAATCGAGGAGCGAAAATTGGATCATTAATTCTAGCTAAATTGAGCCTGAAACTTCTTATAAATCAGTTATTTATTATTTTTAAATAAATTAATCATAATAACAGTAACTAAAATAAATGAAGAAAAAAAATAATGAGACAGCTATTAACGACCTTGTTAATTTATTTACAAGATAAAAAAAACGTAAATGCACATAATTAAGAATTAATTAATTCTTTTAAATTAAAACTATTATAAAAAATATTGTAGGTAAACATTTTAAAAAAACTTTAAACTACTACAACCCAAGGAGGTTCGAGAGGGTTCAGTATTTTGTAGGAAAGTACTGTTTCTTAAACTTCAACTAGATTCTAATCTATTTTTTTTACAGATTTTGAATAGGCTTTGTAACATCTTTCCAAATTAAAAAATCTGGTTCGGCACAAGACTCAACTTTCAATTACTACTTTGAATTGAAATTAATTACCAAATTCGTGCTAGAAGAATTTTTTTATTTATACTTCGTCATTCTCTGTTACTTCCTATCGGCTTAATATGTTACATATTATTTTTTATAAAATATTTTCCTTTCCAACGGTATATAATAAGACTATATTACTACTCTCATTTCCAGAAATGTGTTTTCTACCTGGAAAAAATATTTTTCATATTATGACCTAAAGTTAATTATCAAATCTTTTAAAAAATTTTATTCATCTATTTTTCATAATTTATACAAATATGAGATGGTTAATTATTTCAAATAAAATTAGAGATAATTTAGAGGAATATTTTTTTTTAATTCGTCATTTAAGTCCTGTCAGACTTTTTCAATGAGGATATAACCAATCTGATATTAAAAACAACTTAATTTTTCATCAATTTACTGAGTTTTTATCAAACTCGTTAGAGTTGTTTTCTAGAAAGACATAAAAAAGATTAAAATCGATTACATAACGTGATACTTCCAATCGGCCGATTTTAACGGAAAAGTTGCTGTGACATTCCAACACCTGCCCTATATGAGTAATTTCAATTTCCTACAACTCTTCGTTTTTGAGCTGGCTGTTCAAGTATACACGCATTGATTATAGATACAGATACACGCATAGATAATCACGACTCTTTTTTATTTGAAACTAGAGTACCTCAAAACGTGAATTTTCGTTGAAAACTCGAATTTAAAATTTTTAACGATCGTAATATTCCACGAACAAGAATTTGAAAAATTGGAGTGTTTATACACATATATTTTTTTATGTGTGTATAAACACTAAATTAGGAATAAACACTTTACAGTTTCTCGACTATTCAATATTATTTAATAAGTTGAGATGCTTAAAAATCAATCTGGATATCAAACAGTTCAGATATACTTGAATATCATAGCTACTGAGGATGCTACAGATTAGGTTTCCATAGATGCGAACGGAAGAGGTTTTAAAATTTTCAAGTAAAGATGAAATCTTATCGAGCTTGACTACAAAAAAGCAGATACGCGAAAATTATTTTAAATGATTTTTTTTTTATTACTAAGATTAAATATTTTATACCTTTTATATTTCCAACTAAAATCATCTCGTATGTCTAGGTTACAGCTAGCCATAGGTGCCCACAAGAAAAGAACTTGATGATGGTTTATTGAACAATAAAGTAGAATTGATTATTCAATAAAATTTGTTATTTATCGAAATTTACAAATATATTAGATTAAAATAAATCTATTAAATGCGATGTGAGTTCTAATTTTATACCATGATATAGTTTTGTGGAGAAACAATCAATTGGTAGAACTCTAATTAAATATCTAGAGTAGAAGGTCTGGAGGCCATGTTCTTTTAAGTCGTCCAGAAGGATTATCCAGAATTGGAAAGGAAACAAGGTACTTAAGGTGGTTAGATACTTTATCAAGGAAGGATTGATTTCTGGTTCATGCCAAATCGGTAATATATGGAAGATTAAAGTACTTATAAATGATGTCATTTGAGACAAAGTAAGGCACTCAATAAAAGCATAAACTTTAACAAACGTTACTGTACTATAAGATCATTTAATGACAGGAGCTATCAATCCTAAAATAGAAAGCAGAACAGACTCAGAACACGATAGCAGGTGACAATAATGACGCAGGTCACGAGACACTCCTGATACTCTCTCACCAGAAGCTAAATTATAGTTTACTGAATTGGCGTGTGCTATAGTTTGCGCTGATAGTATCACGACATAATTTTTTATTGAATATGTTTATCCTGCTGAAACATTAAAAAAAATAAGATACACATTTTGTATTGTCATTTAAAAATCTGTTTAAAATTAAAAATTTGTTAAGTCAGAAATAAATTACACTTAATCACGGGACATCTGTGCATCTCAATTGGAGACTAAAAACACTATAACATAATTGTTGTTACTAATTTATAAGGCAGTTATAAATTATGATGTTGACGCTATAAACTACGCAGCTTCCGACCAATCAACTTAGCAATTATACAAATTGTTTCTGCCCATGAATTTTCTTTATTAGAGCGAATCGGCAACTCCTCAATCTATTACAACCAACCTCCATTGTATGGGATAATGTATCCGGTCGTTGTATAAATTGGAGCATTTATATAAAGTGTAATTGCTTAATGACATCAAATGATTTGGAGTTTGAACGATCTGTTTCATTATTTCTAAACTTGTAGTTGAGCTCACTTAATTCTATTATTTTTTTGTTTATCAAAAAGGTTGTGACCTCAGTATCGAAAATTTTAATTCCGTAACAGATTATTAACGTGAAGGAACAAATTCGGTTTCAGATCTGTACGATCCGTTACTTAGGACAACATCTGGACCATCGACTGACATGGAATCCTCATAAAGGGCGGAAAAGACAGGAGACTGCTCGTCGGAATCTAGAGAAAAGACTGATCAACATGACTATTATAAGGCCTATCTGGACATAAGGAGTTGAGCTTTGGGGCTCAACTAAACCATTAAATTCCTCCCGAATCCAATCCCTACAGTCCAAAATCCTTAATACTTCTTATTTTCTCACGAATCAAGTCATCCATCAGGACCTCAATGTCTCATATATTGCCGATTAGGCCAGAACCAGATACCAATCCTTTCATGATAAACTTCCCAACCACCCAAAACCACTTGTTTCTAACCTGGCTTCTCATTCATTACCTAATAATCCTTCTAGGCGTTTGAAAATAAGATGGCCTTGAGATCTTCTCCTCTAGAAATGTAATTGGATTTACTTGTTGTATATATTTTTATACAGTTGTAAATAACAATAAATAAATTATTAAAAAAAAAAAGATCTGTATGTTCGTCAATAGTAAAAAAAACAAGTACCATGGGTTGGCCCCATATAAATGTAATCAAAACCTAACCACTTTTTTAACTTATGCACATCTAAACGTATGTTCTATAAATTCTATAAATCTATAAATAAAAAAAAGGTTCGCCCGATTTGGCTGAAATATGGAGAAAACTTAGGATTAGTTTAATATCCATTTTATCTAATTCCATTTTCCAAGTACAAGAAAGTACCTTATGCTTTTAAAAGCATATTTTATTTTCATGTATGTGTTCCAAACCGACCAAGTAAAATTATTAAAAAAATAAAACATATATTCAAACCTTGAAATATATATAATAGAAATGACAAGAAACCTATGTATTTGAATTTGAATTTTTTATATTCCCATTTTATTTCATATGGTTCCTTAAATGTTCTTTTTGTACTGAAAATCTGTGTGTATTCATCAAAAAACTTACAAATCTGTAAGCCATGTAGAGGCTTTAGATCGTTATTAAGAAAGTACTAGTAAAATAGATCAGTTTCTTGGCTCAAGGTCATCAATACACATAACTGCCAGGTTTCTTCCCAAACTAATGAAGGATCAGGTGCTCTCTGTATAGAGGCAGAGCATGCACAAAATAAAGAAAAAAATAATAATAGAAATACCTCACAATAACTTAAATGTTTTTTTTTTCGTATTGCTATTTTAAAATTTATTTATTAATATTTACAACTAAATTAATCATTGGTAGAACTCCAATAAGGTTTCTTGAGGAGAGGAGTCGAAGCCATCTTCTTTTCAGACTAGGAGGTAATGAAAGAGAAGCCAGGTTTGAAACAAATGGGTTTGGGTTGTTAGGAATTTTATATTTTTATATTTTGACCCCGTATGCCAGAAATGGCAAGGGAGGGGGAGCAAACAAAAAAAAAATGTTGGGAATTTTATCTTGGAAGGATTGGTATCTGGTTCTGGCCAAATCGGCAAAACATGGAACATTGAGGTCCTGATGGATATCTTAAATGTTATGTTTAAATAAAAAAGAACCCAGATTCTGATGGGATAATTCAAATGAATATAAATTAGTTTATAAAATTTAAACAACTTCTTGGGAAGACATAAAATAACATAACAATTAAAGATTTATTAGATTAATTTTTTATTGTTTAAACATTTTGGATCACAAATACATTTTCATTTTATATTCCCCATAAATCTAAAAATTCGTTATCATAACTGAAAGATTTATCGACTGCTAAACACAAACATATAATTTCGATCCCCAATCGTTTCCGAATATAGATCATTCAGCTTGGCTGAGTCATAGATAGAAGAACTGAAATATCACAATTGACTGATATAGCTCTGTAGAAAACGTGGAAACGCTATATATGATTAATATTATTTTTAATTTTATGATTTATTATTAAATTAGTTCACAGTTATTATGATTTTATCAAAGTTAATATTAGTTTTTAAGGATTAAAAAATATTTTAACAAATATTAGATTATGCAAAATAATGAAATATGCAGGTTTGCAAGATTAATTAAATACACAACTATATGTTTAAAATATTAACAAAAACATAGAAAAATAAAGGATGTATTTAAATCCTTCGGGGCGTTTAGACTGAAATCAACCAAAATATCAGAAAATGTCAATTTGTTTTGCGATTTAGGTGTCTTTGGTTAAAAGTTGGAAGACTGACCAAAGTGAAATGTAGTTTTTGTTTTACCAGACTTTTACCAGTTCTTTTCATCAGGTAGTCAGTGTATTTATTTCTCTTTTGCATTTTACATTGTTAATATTAGTGTTGTTAATTGTTTTTTTTACGTTTATGAATTTAAAACAGGAATTTAAATTTTATAAATTCAATTTTTTGTTATTAATTTATTTCTGTTTTAGTACACAGCTGGCATCCCAATGAATCTCAACACTATTCTCAACCCCTAAGCTAATGAAAGATGTGTGCTTGCAATAAATAATTGCATCCCTTTAATTGCACCCCAAACTCTCAAATTTCATATCGCAACCCTCGAAGAATGGTCCTGTTGGGATTTGAGGCTCCACTAAACCTTCGAATTCCTTTCGTATCCAATCTTAACAATCCGAAATCCTTCGTAAAATCCTCATGCTTCTTACTTTGTCGCAAATAAAATCATACATAAAGACCTTAATGTTCCAAACGTAACCGATCTAGCCCGAACCAGAAACCATCCCTTCCATAAGAAGCTCCTTAACCACCTAAACCCACTAGTTTCTAACCTTGCTTCCTCTGACAATCCTCCGAGGCGCCTAAAAAGAAGATGGTCACGAGACGTGCCATTAGAGTGCTACCAATGAGTAGTTTCTCTAGACGCCTATATCTATTATAAACGAAAATCAAATTTACTGGATGTATATATATGGATTTACAGTTGTAAATAGCTATAAATAAATTTTAAAAAAGTATTATACACTATATGTGGTATGATTTGGGTTTATCAAATTTTAATCTCCAAACAAACCACACCAAACTACTTTTACAACTTATTTCAGGCTAACAGGACTAACAACAATAATAATAAATTTATATAATATAAATAAATAGACCGACTACTTGCTCGAAAAAAACAGTTAGAGCCTTGAAAGAAAAATTACAATTACATCCATTTTATTCTTGATTAGCATAATTCCAATGTAGAATACATAATTACATTCATTTAATAATTGTAGTAAATGTTTCTATTAATTAACCTCATTTCGTATTCTATAAATTTTAATCTTATTAAGAAAATTATTTTTAAAACAGAAAACAATTTTTTTTCACAGTGGGTAGGACTATAAACAAAATAAAATCTCAGAACTTCAACTACATATAATTGTTTTATAAATAATCTTTAACACTTAAAGGCCATTCAAAAACATTTAATAATATTTTCAATGTTTAACGTTTCAGCAAACCTAACCATCCTGAAGATACAATCTTAACTGTAAATTTACATCTCACATTTATTAAAATTTATTTGCAGGCTATTCCGCCATGATATAATAATTTTAGTCAAATTAACCTATTTTGTAACTTTTTCATTTAATTTTAAAGCTTTTAATTACGATCTTTCTAACACTATTACCACTTTTATTATTGAATTAGCCTCAAAAAGATATATAAGCATATATACATATATATCTTAAAATCCTCAGTTATATATAAGTGCGTGTATATATATTTTAATATGATGCATTCAGCTCACCTGTTCGTTAGTTATCCTAGTGCTGCACGAAATACTGACCCTTCCCTGTGTAAAGACCACACTATGCGAATCTACAAAGGACATGGAGTAGTCTAATATTGCAGTACACTACAGCAACGGGTCGCTTTCACTACTGACCACTATAGCCGACTGGAAATAGCGAGTAGTGTATTTATTTATAAACGTTCGTGGACTGACGACTCGACTCCTAACGTGAACTGGGCCAACGCCACCTGCTCGCTGTACATGGGCTATAATTCAATATAACTTTATTCGACAAATTGCTGTGTATAAATCCGATAAAATTGGAGAGAGATGTGTATATTTGCCATTAGTCAGAATGTATTATAAATAATATGACTAAAACAAAAAAAAATAAAATTATGCACCTGAATTCTATTAAACATCAATACTCTCAAACTTAAAACTGAGTTTATATGAGAAGATTGTTTAAATAAAATAAATTTTATCCAATTTTAGTTTCATTCCACAATTACCCTATTTTGTCAATTTTAAAATTGTATTAAGATTGCCATTGTGGATGGCCAAATTGACCGGAACGTCGGGCTTATAAAGAAATATAAATTATTTTGAGACTAAAATTGCAATTTAATTTTATTTCATACAATTTATTTTATTTAAACAATAATAACCAATCTCAAGGAAGTGTAAAGATTATATATAAAATGAGGAGAAGTTGTTTGTTGAATCTTAATTCAAGCCTTCACCAGGGCTAAGAACATAAACCAATATACATACAACCATAATCAATAAAAAGAGTTACAGAATGGATAGAAAATAACTAACATTATAGATATTGTTGAAAAACATGTATAATCTAAGAATTACAAGAAGATAAGATCTATATGAAAAAGTAATAATAAAATTAAGTAAGAGGTGATAATAAAATTAATTAATTTTAAAATTAAGTACACTTCTTACTTAATTTTATCATTACTTTTTTCATACAACCTTTATCTTCTTATAATACTTAGACTATGAACACTATTTATTTATATATAATGTTAGTTATTTTCTAATTATTCTATAATCCCTTGTTTTTTTATTCTTAGCTCCGATGAAGCCTTGAAATATATATAATCCACGATCAACTATCTACTCATTATTAAAATGAGTTTACTTTATGTCTAGTAAAAAAAATTGGGACAGTGACAGTGAAATAGATTTCAGGTCCATGCCACTGCCATGCGCATTATATAAAAAGTAGAGGTACTGTTTCTTAACAACCAATTGTTGATACCTTTTAGTGTCCATGTCCTAAAGATCAATTTATTTTCCAGCATTGTAAAAAATTGAAAATTTGTACAGCTACAAACCATGAAGAGTACTGTACTTTGTAGGGATGAACTGTTTCTTGAACAACGGTTGTGTGAGGAGGTTATTTAGAAAGAAAGGTGAATGTTTTGAAACGTAAATTCATCCATAATTACCACTGTGTTCCATTAAATTTCTAATTAAATAACTTTGGTTATGTAAGATTTTTTCTGAAAATGTGAAGTTTAAAGGGTTTATTTTTGGACAGTTTCATCTATCAATCTGTAGCACGAAGAACTTTAAGTAAAAATATAAAGATGTAGACACTTAAGGATAACATTACCAATAGACCAACAGTGACGATTTCGATTATTTTCTTCAACCAATAAAATAACCTGTTACAAGTTTATTTAAATGTTAATATTCACAATCGCGGTGCGTCCTTTTAGAAGTTGCGGCACTTCGAGTGAGGAAATAGGCACTTCAGTAGTTGCCCAGACCTTTGCCATCTTTACTCCCTCCCCCTTACTCCTGTGATCCATAAATTAAAACGAATCAAGAATGAACTGAGGAGTACGATCACTTGATTTCGATTGGGTGAGGTTACAATTAGTTTAAAATTGCCCATACTACAGTGACTGAATCAAAGTAAAATAGTTTAAATCAACATTTAAAACCAAACGACTGACATGAAATTCTCATACAAGACTTAAAAAGACAGGAAACTGCCCGTCGATTACGACTTTTACAACATTTACTAGACAAACGGTCTCAATTGCCAATTCATTACAAAAGACTGATCTGCGTGACTATTATAAGGCCTATCTGGACAACGGAGTTCAGCTTTGGGCTCCACTAAACTATCAAATTCCTCCCGAATCCAATCCTTACAGTCCAAAATCATTCGTAAAATCCTTAGTGCGCCTTAACTACCCAAATCCACTTGTTTCTAATCTGGCTTCTCCTTCATTACTTAATAATCCTTCTAAACGTCTGAAAAGAAAATGGCCTCGAGATCTTCTCCTCTAGAAATATTATTGGAGTTCTAGCAATGGGTAGATTCTCCACATGTTTGTATCATGTCACTATGTCATCTACAGCAAATTTACTTGTTGTATATATTTTTATACAGTTGTAAATAACAATAAATAAATTATAAAAAAAATAAAATAAAGACATTCTGTATTCACAACGGATATTAAATCAGAAAAAGATCAATTATTCAATAAGCGCCATAACGAAAACTGGAAGCAGGAATTGAAGATGGATAAATAAAGCTGATATGTTATCCTACGCAGTAGAATATATTGAAAAGATTATTAATTCACCAATTAAGATGGGTTTCGGTGATATTAAATATGTAAAAATGTAGAAAAAGAAATATATATCTTCAAATAAAAGAAAAAGAAAATGACTATACATTCTCTAAAACATTAATCTTTCTGTTACAGTTTAATATTTGGGCAAACTTGTCAACATGAATATCGCAACCTGGTTAAACATCATATTGCCCAAAGTTATCAAGTTACCCCATTCAAGGGATATTTACTTAAATAGCGGTATATTTAAAAAGAATATCCTCAAATATATCTAAATAATTTTTTTTTTATTGATATTTACAACTGTATAAAAAAATACAACCAGTAAATTTGATCATAATGACATAATGATATGATACAGGATGTAGAGAAACTACCCAGGAGTAGAACTCTAAAAACAGTTTACAATATAAGGTCACAAGGCCATCTTCTTTTCAGGCGCCTCGGAGGATTGCCAGGAATGGAAGAGGAAGCAAGGTTAGAAATGAGTGGGTTTGGGTGGTTAGGGAGTTTATTATGGAAGGAATAATATCGGGTTCGGGCTAGATCGGTTACATAAGGAACATTTAGGTCTTTATGGAAGGTTTTACTAGTAACAAAATAAGGAGCATTGAAGATTTTACGAAGGATTTTGGATTGTAAAGATTGGATACGAGAGGAATTCGAAGGTTTAGTGGAGCCCCAAAGCTCAACTCCGTATGTCCAGATGGGCCTTATTATTGTCATGTAGATCAGTCTTTTGTAATGAGTTGGAAGTTTAGACCATTTGTCTAGTAAGTGCTATTACGGAATCTGCGTGCAGTTTCCTGTCTTTTCAGTCTTGTGTGACAATTCCAGGTTAGTCGTTTGTCAAGATGTAGTCCAAGATAACGAATCTGTTCTACGGGGGTAAGAGATATCTAAATAATAAAATTGAAAATTGATTAAAATAGTCAGCAGTGAAGAAGTGTGTAAAAGTAACTCCAATTAACACAATGTCGCAATTGTAAAGAATTACATCTATTTTGGTATCCCTCTTACATACCTGAAAGGTTGCAAAAAATGCAGCTATATTATATTTTATTTAGTTCTTCTTGTATATAAATTATTGCTAGTTAATTATGCATAAAGCTTATCTTGAATATTTTAAAGTTACTGAAATACACGTTATACAAGTTGATTTGGATCCAATCAAAACTAGTGCATAGTAGAAAACACATAAACCATCGATACCTGATCCAATAAAATCCATATAACCGGTATTTTAATCCTAATAGAGTCGAATTATTTCTAATTAAGACAAGCGCCAGTATCAGCGACATGTCTCCTAAAATGGAAGGGTTCCGCCGAGGTAGAGTCAAGTTCACCAAGAGCCTTGTTAATAAATATGCAAGAGGTTGATACGAGAGGACAGGTAGTACATATACATAAATTATGTTCTGATATGGCAGAACTGGTGCACTGGGCTAGTTGCACATATCAAAGGCAAGGTCAGGGACTGCCACTTTCTCGGCTTTCTATAGGATACAATCAGGAGTATGCATTTAGTGCATCAACTATAAAAATGACCGGAGGGTCGTCAAAATAGTAACTCAGATGATACTCAAATTCATTATCTAGCAACGTTTCAGCCTCTTTTTAGGGCTTCGTCAGATCTAAAAATAAGATTAAAAAAACTGAAAAAAATATGACATGAAATATACCATATTACATTATATTTCTTGCTTTTTTATCCTCTTAAATGTTATATTACATTATATTTCACTTCAACTGATACTCCTACACTTTTTTTACAATATTCTTAGTTTCTGTATCTTAATTTTAACCCTTATGAAGCCCTGCAAAATAGGTCGGAACGTTGGAGCATAATACATAGTTTTGTACAATTTGAGTTCCTTTTTTGACCCCCATCCGGACCTTTCCTCATTGATTATGTACACTCAATTATCAATCTCCTAACAATTTTACAAATAAATTATATTTTAGAGAGCATATAAAGGTTATATTTATTTACTAGATAGCAATACTAGAATCGAATTTTTTTAGTGCGTTTATCGGAAATGATTAAGTGTTGGTCTAGTGGTGTCACACCAGGTTTGTCACGCCTTTTGCCAATTTCAATGCTATTTAAATATTGCTCGATTACACTATCTCCCTTTCCCGTTTTAAGCAAATATTTCAAAGTGATATAGGACCATCGCTTCCTGGGAGTCTTAGCGGGATGGGTCGGCCGAGAAGGATTGCCTTTTTTTCTTGGTATGATCTCCTTTTGTGATATTATGATATGTCGTACATCGACCAGCCTAGTCCCTATAATTATCTGTTTAAAAAGTCAGATAAGTAAGGCTACAACGAAGGGTTTTAGGGTTTCATGCCGTTTTCCAATTTCAGGCGCTCAAAGTCTCTTCTTCCTGTTTTAAACAAATATTTCAAAAGTCATATAGGATCTCGCTCCTTGGAGATCTTAGTGGGGTTACGTCCGGCCGAAAAGAACTGACTTTATTTTAATTTTTAATAAATTTGATTTGTCTTTTAATAAAATAAAGTCTGCGAGAGGAGACGTACTTAAAACACGCGAACAAACATGATAATAATAATAATACTTTTGCGCAGAGTGAAGTGAAAGTTGTAGATGGGATTTGAGAAAATTTAAACTAAACCATTTCTCCTCTAAGCCCAAAATTTCATCAATTTGGACCAAATCGGACAAAGTATGTATATATTCAAGCAAAGTATGTACATAAATGCTTATAAGAAAGTAAGTGGCAGAGTTGATAAAACTGACATGTGATCAAATATAACCTGTACAATCCCCAAAAAATTCTAAATCATCTAAACGGTTCGATTGATAATTCCAGTACAAATTTTGGATTCTGACCAAGATTTAAGTAATTTTAACTTGAGGTTATAATTTATGAATACTGCAATCTTGGTTGAGAATATTATTCTGAACTCCCTGGGCTATATAAATTATCGCCAGCATGGAAATTATTTTAACACTTATTTATTAATTAATCTTTAACTTATTTATTTGTTTTAAACTTCTGTTATGTTTTTTTATTTATTTATTTTTTACTTATTCACTAGTTTTTAACCTATTTATTTGGTATCAACGTGATTACCTGTTGTTATTTTATTTTAATTTGTTTAAAACATTTTCTTATTATTACTTTTGTTTTATTGTATGCTTATTAAAATATCAATTTTGAAACAGTCTATACATTTTTTTTAAAAACTTAGGGATGCCCATTATTATCTCAAGCAGTAAGACAAAAATTATTGGAATGATTGTTTTGAATAACATTTTATCAAAATCCGATAAACGATTTGATCGATAATGCTTTAAAAAATTGGCAAATGATATGACAGACGGACCGACATGACACCAATCTTGTTCCTTGATGTCAAAAATGTAATTAAAATTTTCGTATCTGATTTAAAGAGTTAAGTCATTTTAATTTAAGCAAATAATGTACGAATATGGCTTAACCTTGTTATGTTCTTATTAATTTTTTTTTTATTAAAAACAATTAACTGATTGATCATAACAGTTATATCGGAAGATCGTAATTTTTAATTTCTGCGTAATAATTTTTAACTTAACTTTGTTTTAAAAGGTTAAAAAAAGGATTTTTTTTTTAAACTTTAGTGCATTAAATATTTTAAAAATATTTTGATAGTACAAAATTCTTTTGCATTAACAATTCAAAATTTATTTATGCTCTCCGGGTTCCATGTATCCATTTATTTTTAAGTAGCACAGTTTGTCTATTTACAGCCATTATTTATTTTTTTAAGTGTTGCATTTGGAAAATGTATGTACTATTTCATATTGTTTTTAAAAAATTATTCTTTCCTAAAAAATAATTTAATTCTCTTTTCATCCAACATATAAACATCTACAACACAAATAAATTGCACTTGTACAGGTATACTGTATGAGAAAAAAAAGTTATAAGGAGCGTAGAGAAAGAGCAAAGACCATTGACCGACAAATTGTTACGAAAATCCTGAAGTTCGAACGAGATTTCTAAATTAAAAAAAAAATTAATAAAATTAAATTATCGCAAAAAAAAAGAAACTAGGTCAGGTTATACCGCTAAAATCATAAAACTAACTGTGTTGATGTCCAGCCGTGAAATCTGATTCCCCAGCAACTTGTTTCCTCATAAGAGATTTGTTTTCTAGATAAAATACGAAATTTATTTATGTGGTCCAACTAGATCACGAACAAGTCATTCAAGTTCAAACAAAAATCAAATATTCAGAGGCAATTGATTAAAAGAAAATTAAATCTACTATAAATTGCCATAATTAGAATCTATTTGTCATCGTAACTGTTTAAAATTGGCGTATAAAAGTAAATTGAAAATAAAAATTAGATTTAAATAGCATTCCTTTTTTTTCAAGATATATAAAAAAATCACAAGATGAAGTTTGGTTTATTATGGTTTTTTAGGGACAATATAAACATAAACTTGAGCACTTTGAATTTAAAATTTAATTAATTAATAATTTGATTAAATATAAATATATTAGGTAGAATTAATAACCACATAATGTATTAATTATGTTGATATACCTTCTAATAGATACAAGTATACGGACTTATATTAACGAAATAATAATTCAATTATTTATTGATAACTTATTATTGATGGCTCTTACTTAAAGTTTTAATTTTCAAAATATATCTTAATATTAATAATTACTATTTAGTTATATTTAATTTATTTTCGCCTCCACTCTTCATGATTATTAAAATTAATTTTAAGTATTTTAGAATTAAAGGTATTTAGAGTTGAAGTTATTTTAAAAGTCCCCAAGCTATCAACTAGAACAGCCTGATGAAGTGAGGCGAAACGTCGGAAAGTTTAATAGTTTTTAACTAGTTTTTTTTCTTTTAGACCGCATTCCTAACCATCTTCTTCATATATAAAGGTTTTTTAAAAATATTTTTTTGTTTTTATTCTTCTTCTTCATCATTCTTAAGTGGTTTTCAATGTGGAGGAGCCTCTAACCACGTGTCCACACATCTCCGTCTATGTCCAGCATCTTTATCTGAGGCAGCGTTTTTCCTCTTTCCATACCTAGTCGTTGGATATGCTCCATATAGCTCCTTCTAGGTCTGTCTCGTGGTCTTCCACCAGTCAGCTTCTATACATTCTCTTGGCACTCTGCCTTCCCCCAGTCTACAGACGCGTCCATACCGTCGAAGCTGTCGGTGCTCAATCACTGAGTTCACTGAGAACATCTGAAGTTCTTCTCTTATTCTTTAATTTCTTATTCTGTCTCTTCTACTTTTGCCCAATATTCTTCGCAAAAATCGCATTTCAACATCATTTTTTAAAAATTGATAAGGAATTTTTAGAAGAATCCGTTCTCCAGAATACATTAAAATCATGTTGATATTGCTAAGTACTATCTCATCATTTCATAGTAAATGTAAAGCATGAGAAGAACCTCCACTAACTATTTTAACTTCATAGACTGTATCGTTTTTTTATTATCAATGAGTAACAGGTTACAGACATCTATAGGTACATTAACAAAATACTTTTAAATACACACTCAATTTGTTGTCTTTCCTAACATTTATCAGATTAAGATAAAATTCTCTAAGTTTTTCAAACAAGTGGTTACACTCTTCCAGTAAATATATAGTTTTATAAATTATATGAAGAATATTTTTTTTTTTTTTTTATATTTTATTTATTTATTTTTAAATAAAATTTTTTAAACCGATTCTTACTGCAAATATGCAAAAGAAGAACCTCTAGTATTAATTTCAAAATCATAGAAACTGTCGTTTTTGATTTATGATACAGTGGTCAATTGGTCAGTTAGTGAGTGGTTACAGACAGGAACAGTCAGGTTTAATTTTACAGAATGCCTATATTATTATTTTTTATCCGTAGGCCGCAATGTCTTCTTTTCACCAAGACATAAGTTCTTGTATAAGTATTGAGAAATTAAATGAATCGAAAAATTGATGGAAAGAAAGGTTAGTAGAACTGAGGAAATAATACTCCAGTACTAAAAATAAAACGATGCAAAGGAAGGGATGGACTATATCATGGTTGACATATGGCGCCTGACGAACTTCCTCGCGAAGGGGTATATCCAAATGTGACACACTATATCAAAGCTCTTTGTTCTGCTTTAGAGGCCATGTTTGTGTTTGGATATAACTAGAGGAAGGTACAGATCTGTGGGGTTACGTGAAATTAATACAAATTACAATAATTTCGACGATATTATTAAAAGTTTAAAGCACTAATCTGAATCTAATCTAAAAAAATCAGAAACTAAAAAGTAAATGTTTATATGCATAAATATTTCAAAATTATTCAAGAAGAATGGAGTAGAGAGAGTAAGGCACAGAGTTATTACTACCAGGGCGTAGGTTCAAATAATTATTTACTTCAGCCGTGAGTTAACCCTGCGGGTTCGAGAGCACTCTTGGGGCACACCCATCCTCTATAAAGTGGATACTATTAACTGAGGAAAAACCTGGTGGTTGAGGAAGATAAAATCACCTCCTAGCACATCTGTTGTTCAAGAAACACTACTTCTTTACAAAGTAGTGAACGCTTGTACCTTCATGAATTGTAGAGGTACAGAGGTTTATTTTGTAGCTTATTAGGTGCACGACTATGTATATTTTTTTTATGTTAGTAGTCCTTAATATACAGAGTATAAGATACCTGGAGCAGACCTAGCTATAGATTTCTAATATTTCAATTGATTGTGGTAAAATCTGGCGGTTGAGTGAGGATACTGACTTTTTGTTAAACATTCGCTGAATATAAATTCCATATCATATACCGAATCCAAGACCTTCTGTGTGAACAGCTATTATGGGTTACATTTAAACAGCTCATGAGTAGAAAACTAAAAAAAAAATAAAATAAACGTACCAAAACTATGCTAAACAGTGACGAAATGAGATAAACAATTTAACAAGAAACTATAAAGTTAGAACGCACTGAAAAGGAACATGGTAATATAAGCACAACTAATCATGAAACACTGAAAATCGAAAAAAAAAAAATAGCTTTATCTATAAATACTAAAAAGTTATATTTGTCTAAAAATTCTAAACGTTCTGGACCAAACAAGAATTAACATTATATTCTCTATGTTTTTGTTGAGTTTTTCCTCTTTTATGTCACTCTAAGTAATATGCGATATTTATTTTTTAAATATAAAATTTCAGATTGCTTAATCACAAGTGAATCTTATATGTCTTATAATATGTGTAGTGAGATAATTAATGTAAGAAAAAAAAATTTTTATTCAAATTTTTTGCCTGATCTCATTTCTTCTTATATTAAGAAAATATCATGTAATTGTAAGATTAGTTTAGTGAATAGCACTATAAATTATATAATTATTATATCATTATACTACCAATGATTAATTTTAACTTATTTATTTCTAATTCTAAAACTTTTGATTGAGAATTATTTTTTTTATTTACGGAACAACCACCTAGATATTGGACCAACTGTCCGAACATCGTTCAAATTATTTTAGTTAGAAAATTAATTAATTATAGAATTAAATATAGAAAGTTAATTATAGAAAGTTATTAAAAGAACAATTACTTTAGGAAAAAAATAATTCTAATATTTAAAAAAAAAATGCTCTGTAAAATTTAGAATTTTAAAAATATTTATTTGACTAAGAGAGAAATGCTTTATTCAACCACGCTGCCCAATTACATTAGCTTGCTGCATTATACAGCATACCAATGAATACATAATGGGGCATATACACAATATATATATATATATATATATATATATATCTTCACATGTTAAAACAATACCCCCCCCTTTTTCCTTCATAATTAATACTACATTTAGATTTAACACATAATTTAACACTACATTTAGAAATTTTATTTCATTAACTTGACAATTTTATTCTCCCTATCTCACACTCTCAGGCCTATAATTCCAGCGATCCGCTATCCACGTTCGATCCGTTAAACAAATTTATCATCAGACAGCAATGTGGAGTCAAACCAAGGACATATAATAGCCATCGCAGTAGATAAGTATATACAAAGAAACACATAAATTAAAATTATGAAATTAATATATAAACAATATTAAACATTCTTGACATTTCACATTATATTGCAATTTTTAAAAATAATAGGTTTATAAAAACCTGATAAAAATATATATCCTGAAAGCAATATCACCGGACTTTAATCAAGGTCAGTCTGATTTTGAAGAATTTTAAAAATTCATGAAATCGCAGTTAATTTTATGTCTCAATTATGACTGATGGTGGAATTCATTTTCTAAAATATAATTATTGAGAATTCAAAAATGGTATTCAGAATGTTTACATATTAACAATTAATATTTCGTTTTTTTTTTGTTTTTTTTATAATTTACAATTTAAATAACTTTGTCAACTACAACTGATTTAATGTTTACAAAATATGTTGATTTAGGATTGAAAGGCGTGTTTTCACCACATACTCACGCTGATCTCAAATGTAGCTAATTAGCAGAGACTAAAAAACATTTTTGCAGACTTTCTACCACGAAAGTCTTCTTAATGACATAATGCGCGACTATAATGATTCGGTAGAAAGTGGTTTCCGTTAGGTGTCGTCCCACGGTGGGCTGGACACCCTAAACTCCCGAAAATTATAAAATACTAATGACTATCTCTGCCCCGCGGTTTCACACCCGTTAAACTTTATATCATACACCTGATAAACATGCGCAAAGGCACGCACATGTGTTCAGTCTCCTCATCTCGTTTTAAGCAGATATTTAAAATGTTATACAGGACCGTAGCTCCCTGGGAGCCTTAGTGGGGTGGGTACGGTCGGGAAGGATTACCTTTTTTTTGTGTTATTTCAACACCTTATAATGTCATAAGGCAATAATTTACTGATAGAGATATATCATGTCTGATGACAGGAATGACATGCTTTCGTGAAGTCAGTTGTAAGTTATAGTACAAGAGCCGGGAAGAAAAAAGGCAGTTATCTCACCCCAATTTTTGATTACTTCAATAAAAACTATGTATAATTACTAGTAAAAATTGATGAGCCTGCCAAGTATAGGTAAGGGGATTAAAAAATGGCGGCTGTTTCAAACCTTAAAAAAAACATTAATTTTTCATTCGGAGCTCTATATCTTAAAAACTACCAACAACACTAGAAAATCTAAGAGAACATTATTTAAAGAAGAGTATATTTGCTAAAATATTAGCCCCCCGAGATAAATCTTTTTAAAAAGCAAAATTTCTTAAAAATCTACTGAAAGATTAGTAGTTAGTTAATTTATTTTGAGAAATCTATATCTCAGGATCTATGTGACGTACAGATGTCTATTAGCAATCGAATTAAAGCTAGTTTAATGGACTATAAAGAAGTTTATGTCTTTTAACTTCGTAGGAATAGTAGTTGACATGATATTTGCTAAATTAAATTTATTTATAGTTGTTTGGACAATAAATTTGATTTATGAAAAACTTTATTTCTGAAACCATTGGACGTACTGATGTCTGCCAGCGCTCAAATTAAAGCTAGTAAAATTTAATTGAAAATAGTTTATAGTGTTTATGTAGGAGTAGCAGTTTTTATGATATTTGACAAAATGAACTCACAAAATGTTAATTTCTAGTTGTTCGTCTCAAATGTTAGATATTTGAAAAAATATATCTCTAGATCCATAATACGCACATATGTCTGCCAACACTCAAAATAAAGGAAATTTAACTTACTATAAAGTAGTTTATGATACTTATCTTCGTAGGGGTAGTAGTTTTTATGATATTCATATATGAATATAAATTTGGCAAATGAAATTTGTCTGAACAACTATAAATCAATTTATTTTAGCAAATTTCATGTAAACTATTACTCCTACGAGCTATGGAAACAAACATCAATGGGGTACTCTCTATATGAACAAAAAAAAAAAATTAACGGAATGACATTTTGTTGGTCAAATTTGTTATATTCATAATTTAATATCCAATTAATTATATATTTAACTATCGTAAATAATTTTTAAATTATCTAATATTTTCAAATTTCTGGAATATATATTTATAATTTTTTTTTAATGTACGTTTAAATATGTAAAATACATTTCCTGTTGCTCACTTGGGTATTTAATTTATTATTATTTAAAAGGCTAACTCTTAAGTCTCCCTTAATAAACAGTATTTCTTATATAAAGTAAATTCTTCTAATCGGATTGGTAGTTGCTCAAATTAGCTCGAACATAGAAAGTAAAATATAAAGCTTAAGAATTAAGCTTTATATTCTAGAATTAAAAGAATTAGTAATAATGCACATCATATAATTATAATATACAAGGCTTAGTACCAAAAGATAATATTCAATCTACTGCAAAGTTTTTTTATTTTTTCGTAATTACAATTGAGCGGATTTTACAACAAAACTCCCTATGCATATAAATAGCCCTCATATCCGGTGGAAACACAACTCTACTTCCTCCATATGTATTACAAGACAGGAAATTGCAATAGATTAATTAAAATCATAATTTTCAACACTACAAAATGTATATATTATTGTTGTATATCCCAGAGATATTAACTTTATAAGCCATGCTTCTTCAGAGAGACCGTTAGACGAAACCACAAAAATTTGTGGAAACCACAACTCGCCTTTTTATAGGAGACATAACTGATTGCAAAAATGTCTATAAGCATACAAACTAATATAGTTATATAATATTATAGCCTAATAATCAAGTTTCGATTGGTTGAAGTATTTTAATTAAGCTTAAATAAATTAAATTATGCAATCAAAACTGACAAAACTCGGAATAAATCTTAATAAATGTAATAAAATATAAAATAAGAAATTAAAAAATCTTTTATTAAAAATATGAAGCTTTTGAATTGAATTTTACTATAAATAAAAAATTAATTTTAAATAAAATTATTTCTAAATTGTACAAAAGAAACTTTTTAATTGTTAATGTATTTGATATTTGGATTTTTTAAAAATAATTATCAACAAGTGATTTTTTAAGATCTCCGAAAACAATACCTAACGAGTTAAAGAAATATATAACTATAATTATTCGTTATTGTATTAACTGAATAGTTTTTATTAAGTTATTTTCAACGTTTTAAACAAAAAATTGTTTTTAATATATTAGTATTTAGTTTTATTGCACTTAAATTTACAATATGTAAACTTCAATACAATAACCTTAAAAACCTTCAGTCACAGTGATTCTGAAGTAAGGATTATCATGAAATGAATGGTATATTCCAACGATAAATTATAATAGTACTTTTTTGTATTAAAATTTACGGTTTGTGAATTAATGATGAACATTTACGTTATGTTAAGTTTTTTTTTAAATTACTTGTTTTTAGGGTCAGGGTTTTTGAATTTAGATCTTTTTAACCGATTTCGATGGTGACCAAAAAATTATGAACAAAGATAAAAATTTATAAAATATTCAATATTAAAATATCATTTATTTCTAATGTGTTTTAATACATATTTTTTTAATCTAGAGATATTTAAGGATTAATAAGAAATAATTATCTTTATCCACGCTAAATTATAAAATTATGAGGCTCTGTAAAATACTTAAAGTAAAGACGAAAACCACATAGACTGACCAATAACACTTGTTACTATTAAACGTTAGACCAATTTTAATTTCACAGATTTAGATATCCTGGTAATTTTTTTGTTAGGCTTGAAAGAACTTTTAAAAATTATTATCTTGAAATTTATAGAAAATTGATTAATTGCATTGCTAAGGTATCCCGGATAGAATAGAAGTAATGAATGAAACTTCTATCTGATACATCTTTCACTCTAAATTGAAAAGTATTGTGGGAGACAGTTCTTAGCACAAAGAACATAAGCTCAGCAAGGTAGCTTTGTGCTGGACAAAAGCTTAAAAGATTACAATGGGGGTTGTCATTGTCAAAAAAGAGACAAGTCCACAATGCTTACTTCCTCAAAACTTGCCTTTGTCTGGGCGCCAAAAAAAAAAAAAAATGAACTCAAGACTTATATCATTCTTGTGATTTATCAATAGAAATATTTTTTAACTGAATAATCGATGATTTTGATTAAAATTAGTTTAATTTCTAAAAGTCAGTTTACAGTTTAAACCTACAATAATAATTCTTTATTGCATGTATTTTTTAAAAAATTTAATATTATTTTATATATTAATATTGTTTTTGCTAAATCAATAAAAAATAAATTTCTTTCGATACATAAATGAAAAGATAAAATATATTACATAAAAGAAAGTAACTTACATTTTAAAGGATCATATCATATTTATTCTGTTTCAATGAAACTCACCTGAAACGTAAAAAGACATAAATTAGTATTTATACAATTTTTAAACAATTAATATAATAGTTAACTCTTTATGATATAGTTTGAAATTGCTTTCCTCGCCCATAGATCATAACCAATTCACGCTAGTTAGTGTAGGTGTACAGAACTCCAGACTACACGAGGTCAGAAAGAGTAAAGAACTCAATGAATCATGGAGAACAATTTTCCAATTCACAACCGTAATGAGGAAATTTCATTCAAACTGTTTATTCTGTCCAAAAAGTTGCCTTAATTTTAGCAAAAAAAAATCAATTACTGACTAAGATTTTTGACAACCACAATTGAAATAAACATCTAATTGACAAACTATTCAATTGAATTAATTAGTACCTTTCAGGAATTTGATAAAATATTTTATAAATGAAATGAACCCTTATATTATCAACTATGTGATTGAAAAATATTTGTAAAACAAATTTCACAAACCATAACAAATATTTTATCCGAATCATATTTTTTCTCATATAAATATATTTCATTAAGTTAAAATGCAGAAAATCAATATAAAACATTTATAACAATAACATTATAAATCGGATTATGTATTTTATAATATTCGCAACAATAGCAATAATAATATTCTTTATCTATTATCTGGCATGACCTACCAGAATAATATAACAGAAAATGAAATTAGGCTTTAGTGGCTAAGAATAAAATATAAAAAAAAAAACAGTAATCCATAGGGGAAAAAATGAGACTATAATAATTAAAAATAAGAAAAAAGAACAAATAATGTTCAAATATGTAAAATGTTTAAATAATTATTGTATACATCCTATAATCTTCTGTATTAAATGCAAAATAATAAAAATGAAAAGGAAAGAAATAAAACAAAACCATCTGTAATAACATATATCATACAGTACCAATAATTTAATAAGATAAAAGTAAAACTACAAATAAATAAAATGAAATAAAGTTGATTAAAAAAAAAAGAGTATAATAAATTTTTAAAATAAAAGAAAAAAGAAAAAAAAGGAAAGGTAAAGAACTTTAAAAATAAGACAGATCAATGAATTATACACTTAAATAAACATATTAAAATAGTTAAATTAATTTCCACAAAAGATTTTGAATAACCAAAAAAAAATAATGTTTATATAACAACAATTTCAATTGAACATTGAACATCCAATAATGTTTTATTTTGAATTAAAATAAAATAAAAGCATCTATATCATAAATTTTAAGGTAAATACAAGAAATACAAATTATAAATTAAAAACAAAAATCGATTTCTATTGTCAAATAATATTAACCATTACCAATATTTCCAATTTAGTGTATTTTTTTATTTATATTAATTCAATTTAATAATTGATAGTAATCTATATGAGTGGATTAAGTAGTTGCATAATAAATTTTCGAAAATTGTTTTACGACTAATGGTTTCATATGCTTTTTCCGCTTTGTAACATTAAAAAAATATTTGTTAATCATTTAGTTTCTCAATTAATGAGATAGTTTATTTTTAAAAAAGTAATACAAACAAATTTATTTCTCATTTCCTCAAAATTTTAAATTTATAACATAACACCTTCATCTTTTCAACCATTATTTAGGTTTTGTATTTTCAAAACAGATTCCTTAACGATTTAGCATCGAATGAATGTTTAAGAGAAGAATGTAAATTTAATTAAACTGTTATATTTTTAATATTTTAGCCTTGATTTTGAAAAAAAAATAAAAAGGTCAGAAATTTGCAAGGAGAAATATTGCTAAATGAATTTGTCTGAAAACTATTCAAATTGAGGAATCAGTTGGTTCCTTTAAAAAATACAAACCTGTTGAACTGTGATACGTAAAAACAGAGATTTTTATTTATTATTGGCACTTGTAAAGACACCCATTTAAATGATAAATACACTGTTTTTATTTTAAAATTTTCTAGGTTATATAAAAGCGTTCTGACCTCAACTTCAAGAATTCTTCTCGAGGGAATTCCATCGTAAATGCCATACAAGTTACTTTCCTAAATTCTTGAATGCCATACTAACAATTCGGTTTGAAAATATCACATTACCAAGTTGACTTATTTTTCCTTTTAAATTTTTATATCCGTTTCAAATGTTAAATTTATATTCAGTTAATGTATTCAAAAATGAAAACCTCGTTGTAAAATAAATAAAACTCGTTTTATTCACCTTGAACGATTCCAGTCAAAAAGAAAAAAAAGAAAAGAAGAAGTAAGCTATGTTTTAAACTCCACAGTCTTTTCGATTTTCTCTATGAGAAGAAGTAAAGGTAGAAAAAAAATCTGAAGGAAAGGAATTCGAGTAAAGGTTTCTGCTTCCATGGAAGCATTACTGGAGAATGGATTCCCGTCGAGGAACGAAAAGAAAAAAAAACAGGAAGAAAAAGACTAAAAAAACAAGGGTATTGTAGAGCAGGGATCGTTTCATGTCATATAAGAACCTTAACCTCAATATTCTGAGGCTGGAAAAAAGCCATGAAATATGGATATATCTATATTTCATAGCTTTACTGAGTTTCTCTCTGTTTACTTATAAATATTTGTTTTAAATGTAATACACAACAAATAAAAAACCAAAAAAAAAACTAGGTACTATTATTGGTATTGATTACATCGCTGTTTATATTAAAAGGGATCTAGAAATGTTAACAGCCAGAATAAAAGCAGTATTAACAGTATTTTGCTTTTACAGTTTAATTAAAGTCATTTTTACCAGGTTTTTATAATACCCATATTATTTCTAGATCTGAAAAAGTTGAGTGTCAGAACTCATGACCCAAGCTAAAAAAAAAAATTAAAATAAATAAATAAGCATAAATTTAATATGTAAAGCATAAAAATGATTTAAGTATCTCAGAGAAAAGTCATGAGTTTTTTTATATCCTAAATTTAAATATTAATAATGTAATATCTACAGTAACTGCTGCGCCAAATCATTCGAAATTACATTAAAAATTTTAATTTTTAATTTAAATTAACAATCTTAATCATGTCAGATGTATTCATTCTAAATAATATCAGAAAATGAAATGCTTATAGTTTATATCAAACTCAAATGGTTTATTATATTAACACAATTTTCGTTAGAATATTAATGTTTTTTTCCGTTAAATTATAAGATATACAAATAAATTAAAAAATTATTAAATAAAACATAGATAGCCTGTCCAGATGCTAGTACCATATAATGTCTGAAATCCTAATAAGATCAGGAACTATCTATTGTTCTCTCACACTCATTCTTCATATTTCTTAACACAAAAATGTGAAAAAAACAAAATGTATAGATAAGTTGACATAAGGATTTGTAAGATGGAAGCATAATTTCGAAACCTTACGTTCGTTCTTGTTTTAATTTTTTTTTCTTTATTTAATTGATAGACATTACAATCTGCGACACTATTGTGGGTAATAAGTAATAATGATGAATGATCACATTCTGACTAAAATAAAATAGAATAAGAATGAAAATAAATAAATAAATGAAAGAAATAAAAAAAATACATACAAATAAATAAAATCTCTCTTAAAATATATACAAACAGAAGGATAAAGAAAATGTCGTTCTTGTTTAATTTCCTAAAGTTTCACTGGTTATCAATGCAATTTATATTTTGTTTATTTATGCTTAAGTATTTTTTATTTATTTGATGTCATATTTGTGATTTTAAAAACTTAAGTACTAACTCTACAGTTCCATTATCGTCTCTAAAGCTTGTTGATTTTTCAGGGTTTATCCAAAACTATTGAGGTTCGATGTGAAATCAGGGCATTTCTGTAAGACATATCTAATTGCCATATTGCTATTACAATACTTAGATTTTGAGAGTATTTGTTTAATGAAGATGTAGAAAAACTGTAGGAGAATGAATAATTTGGAAGTTTATTTGCTCCCAATTTACTAACTTCTTAAGTTTTTGGGACGGGGCAAAATTTTTTTCTGAGCGATTATAAAGGTTCATTTATGAAGATAATGAAGCGAAACAATATCGGCTGAGCTTTAAAAAAAAATGCTTCCGAATTTAAATATCTAAAGGGAACTTTGATATAATTATAATATATACGAACTTAGTTAATAACAACGCAACCAAGAATCAAATCGTATAAAACATTGAAAATATAACTAGGATTTCAAATATTGTAAATAAAAAATATTTGGATAAACTTGGAGAAATAAAGATTTTTTTTTCCCCGCTTTGTACATACAGTTCTGGAATGAATATGACAATCGTCATTTGCCATTCACCCTTCGTTTCAGTTCAACAGAAAACCAAGTTAAATTAAATAACAACAAGTACATTCGTTAATTTATTTCTTCGGTCAAGAAGAAAGGGTTTCAACTGTTAAATAATTGCCAAAGTTTCGACTCACAATGTAAATGTTCATCAGAGCTAAAATAAAATGATAAAAAGTAGGTAAAGCTAATGTAAGAATATAAAAGCGACATGTAAATAAAATAGATATAAAGGTAGAGGTATAAAAATACATCCATATAAACATAGTATAATAAAACATAAATTAAAAAAAAAAAACAAGGAAATTTAAGGTAAATACAAAAATTTTAAATGGTTAAAAAAAATTAATTGCTTAATGTTCAGCTCTGGCCTTCTCCTTCAAATTCACATACAACCAATTATTAATGATATAACATAAATAAAATTATTCCATATTAATTAGTAAAAATCTCAATTTGCTTCTCTTACTATGCGCCAAGCATATTAACATGGAATAGATAATTCAATTAAGAATAACCAATGAAGGAATATCGATAATGATGGTAACGTTATTTAATTTTTAATTAAATCATTTTTCCATTGTGGCTAGGCTTCGAATAAAAACAAACTAAGAATAAGGAGCAGATCCAATTCGAAAATTCCTTGTCTATTCTAGCATTAAGCCTAAGGAGGTTAGGACTGCTCTGGAGAAATGGGACCAGTGAATGTTAAACTTCTAGACTGTGCAGGACACCTGATACTGTAGGGAAAGTGATAAGTGTAGGTAACTGGGTGCAACGTGAGTGAACGGTCATGGAATTCGTGATGGTTACTGGAACTGGAACCAAGAGATCCCAACGGTGATCTATTAGTATTTGGCTGACCATAATTTTGAAACTAGAAATCATGGCGTAAATGGCGGTGCCTCTAAAATCCTATTAAAAAAATCAAAAAAACTTTATATCATTTAAAAAAAAATTCTGGATTTTCTCTTTAGGAAGTCTGGTAAGTCAATTCATAAAATTGTTTTGAGGTTAATAAACTCTGGCCTACCACAGCATAAAATTGAACCATGAATTCAACTTTGAAAACCCAAAAATAATGGATACAGCAAAAAATACAAAAAGCAGAAGATTTCTGGAAGCCATACATATAACAAAAAAATATACAAAACACAGTAAACTACAAAACTGACACTAAACACTTAAATACACATTACGCCGACATTATAAATAGACTCAAAATATAAACATAAAAATCAGAAGAAATAAACGGGTTTAGGGAAAAAATCACTAAGTTTAATGTTAAATACAAAGCACGTTTTTTAAAAAAAACAGGGAAGTAACCAAACAGCACACTGGACATGAGATAAGGTCGAAAGAGGTAGCTAGGAGATATAGAATAATGGCTGTGCTAAGGAGAAGTGAAGATGCACAAATAAGTAATGGTAGAAAAGTGAGAATAGTGTAAAGATATGACATGATTTCCTATATTAAATTCAAATTATGAGGTGAATATAATTGTGTGAATTATAATACATAAGGATGAATATTTTAATTTTCAATAATTCATAATTTAAAAAAAAAAAATTGAGGAAAAATATTTTTAGGACCTCATTAAACTCACATTTAAAAAATAAAGCTATATAAGAAATTTTTTTATTTTAGTGACAGTATTTTTTTACATAGGCCATTTTCAATTTTTTTTTTCCTTACTTCTTCATCCAAATTATTTAAGTATTAGTTGACATTTTTTCTTAACGCTTTTTATCTTATTTTTAATCTTCAGAGAATTCTGCAGATAGTCAATTTCATCATATTAATCCATGTCCCATCACTCTCTCACAGTTTTTAAAGATATAAAATCTATATTCTATGAAGTAGTTTTTTTTTTTTTGTTTTTGTTTAGTGGCACCAAACTTCATTGGTCATCAATGCCATTTATATTTTATTTAATTTTGCTTATATTCGTTTAATTTTATTTGTTTTTTAATTTGATTATTTATTATTTTATTTTATCATTTTTTTTCTTCCGTTCAATGTTCTATTTTTGTCGGTAAATGTTGTGATTTCAGAAACTGAAACACTAATTCTATTGTTTTATCATCGGCTCCTAGGATTTTTGAAATATCTGGGTTTAGTCCTAAGCTATTGAGGTGTGAAATGTGGGCATTGTTGAAAAATATAGCTAATTGTCAGATTTTTGTTGCAGTACTGACAGTTCGTAGGCGTTTCATTTGAAATAAGATAGGAGTGGATGAGCCTCGTGTGACCTATTCTCAGCATGGTCAGTACAACCTACGCTCTACGGCATTTGCGACTGGAGGTACCCCAGGGCTTAACATCCTTTTTAATAATTTTTAATTTACTCTTTAGGCTTTCATTCCACAAAGATTCCCTTTTATCTTTGACTTCCTTTCCAAGAGGTATGCTAATTTCTGCTAATTGGATAATTATCAATTAAAATTGCTTTACCCTTTGAATAAATTTTGGTCTCACGTTATTTGGAAAAACTGTATCTTCGGAATTATCGAACATAAAGAACTCAATAATAAATACAATTTTAGGACATTTATTATACATACTGTATGCCCTAGATAAAAATTGAACAATTTTCTGGAAAAAAAATTAATTTCATGAGATTGTGCCAAAAAAATAATTGAATGAATAAACTTTTTACTTGATGTGAGAAACTCCATATTTTTTTTTTTTTTTTATTAATTCATTATGAATAAATTTCTGGTTATATATAAATGGATTGAGCTGAAAATATTTTCGATTTCGAACTGTGCTTCACTTGAAAGTGTTAAATATAATAATAAAAATTGATATGTATCCATTCCCTTAACATATTCAACTATTACATGTTCGACAACGAAAATGTGCACAATGCGGAACAATCTTGTACGTATGAAAGCGTCTATAACAATAAGAATTAACTATAACTCATAACTCTAACAATTACTATTTGAAACCAATATCAATAATAGACGGTACTAATGGCGGACAAGTTGTTATGCAACTATAAAACACTCATCAATATTCGTTTGGTAATAGAAGATGGGCACTGTGCCATCAGGATCACTGGCATTTATATAACTATTATGTCGTAATACTCATGCCTAATGGAAATGACTTTTACGAACGGAATAGTAATTTAATTTTTCATTGATAAATGGCTAAATTAATAGGAAATATAAACTGTAAGACAATTATATTAGTGAATACAATTTTTAAATTATTTTAGTTAAAGTATTAAAATTATATTTCAATTTTTCTTTTTTTCTGCTTTATTTACTCGTAAAACTCTTCGTTTATTTCAAGTAAAATTCAGTGAGGATAAGACTTAGCGGGTATTAAAGACCATATTATTCTACATAGTTATAAATGACATAGCAAATTAAATCAAAATCTTTAGGGTCGTTTTCGAGAAAATTGAAAAAAAATTATGAAAAATCGATTCCATAAACTGGAACTTCCCATAAGTCGATTTAATCGAAAAAAAACTTCTGACACATTCCAGGCATATAAACACCTTAATTATGTTAACTAGACTCTTTTTTACTTACTATTTTTACTTACTATATTCTTTTTTACTTATATACCATACATAATAATAATAATATTCTTTATTTATTCTGGGATTAATCCCTTTAGAATAATATACAGGCCTCAGAATTAGACTTTGGAGCCTTAGAGTGAAATACAAAATAAGAATGATATTATAAAACGTCATAAAATAATGAATTTGAAAAGATTAAAACGAACAACAATAATTAACAGAATAAATAAAATAAGAATAGAACAAATAAAATAAAACCATAAGTCATATCATAAAACATAGAATGAAAAATACTTCAATATATAATAGAAAACAAAAATGATAAAAATCAAATATAATTAAACTAAAAATAATAAATGGAAAGGTAAAATTTCTACTAATATTCATATTTACAAGAATAAACGAAAATCTGAAACATTAAGTACAGAAAATATAAAAACTTTGTTTGAAACTTTCAATTGGTATTCTTCGGGAATCGGGTGGTCAGAAGGTGGTCGAAGATACGGGATTTGGAGGTAGGGAGGGTATTAGAACTAGGAATGAAGGAGGGAATAGAATTCCATAGGGATGAGAAAAGATCTACCAAAGGCTGTGGTTCGATGGGCAGTTACATATAAGTCTGAAGGGAGTGAGCAGGTATTGCGGGAATGCATTGAGGATCTAAATTGAAGAATATCATAGATTTACGATGGACGGCGGGATTGGATAACTTGGTAGAGGAAGGAAGCAAGAAAATATTTACACGGAAGGAGGGGTAAAACCACTTCAATTCTTCAAAAAATCGGGTGACAGAGGCGTCCCCAAAGATGAATCATACAAAGGAATTAATTAACCGTTTTAATTTTGCTTCGAAATCCCCAGAGACACCCCCGTAAACCACACAGCAATAATCAAAATGGGGGAATATTAAGGAAGTAACTAGGAGCCTACGGGTTTCAAAAGGAAGTAGGCGACGAAGATAATTTAAACGCTTTAGGGTGGAGATCGTACGACGGGAAATATCAGAGACGTGGTTTTTCCAGGAGAGAGTTTGGTCCATAGTAACACCAAGGTTTTTAATGTATGGATGTAATTGTATTGGATTGCTGTTAAGGAATAAGGTAGGAATATGAGGAATAGTTTTCAGGAGGTGATTGGATCCTATTACGATTGCTTTAGTTTTCTCTGCATTCAACTTAAGATTGTTTTCTTGTGCCCAGTGATAGGGATATATGAAAGTAAAATATGTATTTTTTGGGTAGTAGCAAAAAATTAACGAGTGATAATTATCTATGGAATGAAAGCTGTGTTGTGAAACTTATTACATGAGATCAGTGTTGGACAAGAAGTAATTTCAGTCTCATTTACATTTACTTGTAATTGTAATTAGTAAAAGAATCGGTGTTATCGGTTTTGTAATGGCTTTACAAAAATACATATTAAAAATATTTATATTTATTATTTCTTAAATTACTACTCGTAAGAAATTGATTAGATAAATTAAATTCATTACCAAGTTCATTAACAAATTGCAGGCAATTGTAATTACAATTAATTACCATTAAGAAATAATTATTATTCAAAACAGTGGAATATTTCCAATTACTTGGCGTAATAACTGTAATTGTAATTAAATAGTACTATTAATTCAAAGTAATTGTTATTTAAAATCATCAGTTTTATGTTTCGAATCATTTAAAGTTAGTTCATTTTAATTAAAGTCCACTAATACTCACGTAATCGAATATTTAATTAAATAGCATGTAATTAATTATTAAACAACTCTGCATGACATGGATCATTTAGGTTGTAGGGTCATGGTTACACTTAGTTCTAGGTTAGGTGCTAATTTGTTCAAAATGATCTTCATTTAATTTTTTTATTTTTATCATTAAAAAAATTACATCTAAAATGCTTCGAGCAGATGACATCAAGCGATCGGTGGCAAAATAACACATAAAAATGATAAATATATGTGAAATGTAATTATTAAAATTTTGTCTATTAGGGCGTTGTGGAGACTATACAAATTTTAAACTAGATAAGTAAAATATGAATTGATATCAAGTGATACAACTAATAATTTAATTAACAGCTACTAAAATGAAAATAAAATACAATTATTTAAAAAAATTAAATAAAAAATAATAATAATTATAAAAATAACTAAAAGGCCTTTGAAGAAAGTACCTAGTTAAATATTTCTTTTTTTAGTTTTCTTAGTTAATGATTTGTTTATTTGTTCTTCTGGTAAGCGATTGGACAGATATGGTCCGATAAAGGTTAAGGTTGTTTACCAAATTTATTGTTATAGGGTGGTTCGATAAATTGTTTTTTTTTTCTAACATTTCTTAGATATATTATTTACTTACTTAATTTTTAGTGATGTACTTATATTACTTTTATTTATATAAATTTTATTTGCGATATGAATACATTATTTTATCATTATGATGATCCATTTTATGTTATATGTTTTTGTAAGATAATAAAAAGTTTTTTGTCGTTCTTAGTCTTATTTCTAGAAAATGCCAGCAAGAAATCAGACTGAACCGCATGTTATAGATCATGATTTTAGGGGTTTAATAACCTTTTTTTAAAAATGGGTTAATGCTACATATATTGTCTTTGTACTAAATTAGGGTTCAGTTTTTACTGCAATATTATTCTCATGTCTTTCACTAAAAATAAATTAAATATTTTTTTTTGTATTTATTTAATGTGATTTACAACTGTACAAATAATAAATACAATAAGTAAATATGTTGTATGATATTGAATAATTAACATCAGGTTTCGTATTTTCCACAATGATTAAAATCAGTGTTGATTTTGAATGTCTATTTGACTCTATAGTGGAGTAATATCTTGGGACAACACGCCCAGCCTCTATTAGGTGAAAACCCGTAATTGTGGCGGGAGATAATTCTGCGGTTGAACGTGAATGCTGACCATATCCACCTCACATAACCTAGAACCCAAAACCGTTCATGGAGATGTAGTACATGTTTATTATATCTGCATAATAATTGAGAGTTATTTAATCGGACAATGTGGTTCTCTAATAAGTAAAATTTTACTTTTTAGTAGTGGAGCACATAAAACGTACATCTGCAAATAATTTTAAAAATTATTTTGAACGAAACTAAAATTATTATATTCTATCACACTTTTCTGGCGGTCTTAAAACTCTTAATAATTAGGTTATTAATATAATAAAGTAATTAGGTGGTTTACTTCATTACTTTGGAAAAGTCTTTCACTAAATTCATTAATAAAACTATTCTCCCCATTTTATATTAATTATCACTCTTTTGTCACTTATATTTAAATTGCGGATATAAATTCTTCAAAAGCAGAGCAACATTTCTTTTGTAGGATACTATTTCGTAAACATTTTCCTGAAAATATTTGGGTAGATAAAAATAAGAAATTTGAGAGTTGGGATATTTGTGATTAAAATATATACATGTATAAATGATTATAGTTATCTACCTTCACAAAATCGATTTTGAGAGATAATATGATCATCGGGCCAAGACTTCCATTAAAGTCCTATACTGCCTAACCATGGTGGGAGGTCAAGTTTTTCATTTTGTGGGACCACCACTTAATGAAAAAAAGTCAAAATTAGATATGAGAGACAAATTGTTACCGCAAACAAAAACAAAAAGGAAACATATTGGATGTAAGTTTTTTAAAAGATTGGTGGTATGAGATTATATGAAATGAAAAAATAACTTTATTCTGGGACATATGTCCCCTAAGAATAATTACATGGTTCATATAGTGAGATTTTTATCTGGCGAGCATTTACAAATTTTCAGATAGTAGAATGAAATTACATTGGTATATTGGCTTTACTACTGTTTATAATGTTAATCAATACCTGCCTATTTATTTGATTACAAAGATGTGGAGGTTTGGTTATTCAATAAATGAAGGAATAGGTGTTGTTTAAAGGCGAGAATGGATGAGGACTGGCGAATGGAGATGGGAAGAGAATTCCAGAGGGAGGTTGCACGTATGACGAAGGATTTGCTAAAGAAGGAGGTTCTATAGGAGGGCACATATAAATCATTCGGATGGGATCTGGTGTTTAATGAGTGGATGGATGAACGAAGAGTGAGGAGATCTATGATATAGGTAGGTTTTTTGATGTTAAGAACTTGGAATAGAAAAACACAGAGGAGGTATTGCCTTCGGGAGGTTGGATAGAGCCACTTCAACTCGGAATACCAGCGGGAGACTTGAGAGTGCCTAGGGAACCCAAAGATAAATCTTACAAAACAATTCAGATTATAGATTATAAGGTGTAAAATTTAAATATCAAGACGTCTGTATATGGGAGTTGACTGTCACCACAATGACAGGTACTGTCAAGTTTCCAAACCTGTAAATCCTGGTAGTATGACAATACCATCTCTGAAGTAAATGATGATAAATTTCACGATCTTAGTGCTTGCAATAATTGCTACCATGGCTTTTATATAACAATGGCCCTAATCCAACTCCTTCCTAGTCTTCTTTGATTATTGTAACGAGTTTATCGAGGTTTTGTTAAGTATAACCATGAATTTTATCACGCAATGTTTTATATATTACGACTGCATTGATATTTTGTTACTAAAACCTAAGGTAAACGAGCGATGAATCATTCTATTTTTAAAAGGGAAGTCCAAGAATATAAATATAAAACAAAATATTTATTAAAATGTTTTTAATTTGAACTCTTTTGAATCTGGAGTTATCTGGAGCCTCAAAATTAATCTATTTTCTCCAATTACCTTCTGTTAGCTGATTGCCTATCTTACCTTGAAGAACACAATGACCGCTGGGAATTTCGACCTTGTTTACTGAAAGGACTGAGAAGATAAATGGTTTGGCTAATTAGGAATAGTTAAATATTTCCCTTAAGCGGTCTCAACAATATTTTACATTACTCTAACTAGCTCACCTAAATAATTGATATTACTTTTACATCGTAGATTTTTTTCAACTTTTAAATTCTGGTACTACAGGAGGATAAGTGAGTACAGGACATTCTAAATGGTAGGAAACCCGTAGGGATTTCACTACGACTCCAATAGCCCGAATGTGATGTAAGGTTTGGCACCTCTCAAAGGCCTGATCTTTCGACCTTAATGTATTTCCTGATCTTGAATTGCAATATGAGTTGTAAAATATTATGAAACTGTATTCCCTTGGTATTTTTACATATATCATATATAACATATATCTAATACACATCTAGATTATTTGAAAAAGTTAGAAAAATGCTTAATTGACAGTAAGCAATGTTGCCCAAATGTAGTGGGTTGTTATAATACACCGCATACTAACCAACCTTAAAAGATAATACAAAAAATAATATAAACTTAATACATTGGTACAATAATTACACTTTTTTTTAAATACCCAAATTATATTCAATTTGTATTACATATATAAATAAATGACTGTATAATTTCAAATATGAAGATTGTCAGGGTTGCGGTCAAAAAAACAAAAATAGTTAACAAGTTAACTAAGTTAGTTAAAAGATACTAAGAACATTTTGAAATAGTAAGATAATAAGATACAAAAAAGGTACCTTAATTTACTTTTTTGTATCTTATTATTTTCTTAATTAGAGAAATATTAAACCTCTGATTGGAAATAAATGATAAAGAACAGACTGCAGTCTTAGTCTTGGTTTCGGCGCACAGAGGAATCCTCGGAAACGAAAAAGTGGACCATCAAAGAAATAAATAATACATTTTATTTATTTGTTCCAGAAAAAATAATATCCTTCTTTATGATCATATAAAAGGAAATGAAAATGGACTTTAGTGCCTTAGAGTGACATAGGGAATTTTTTTTTTTAATACTACTTTTTATTCATTGATAGATATTACAATCTGCCACACAGTTGTGGGCAATAGGTAATAGTGATGAATGATCTCATACATACTAAAATAAAAAAAAACTCTCTTAAAATATATAAAAACAAAAGAATAAACAAAATGAACATAATCAAACTATCTGTATGAAAAATAAATAAATAAAATAATATAGTCTCTAGTCACATTTACACTCTAATATCCAATATTTACACAATCGAACTGAGGATTCCTGAGGCCACTCTATCCCCCCCCCCCCCGTGTGAGGAGTAGAGCAGAGCTCAAAAGATCCCAGCGCATCCCTCTCGCCGCATCACTGGTAGTGAATAGAGAAATTAAAAAATAATAATGAAATAATAAAACATCATCAAATATCTCTAATAAAAATAAATTTTAAAAAATGAGATATTAATAATTAACAAAAAAAAAGCTAATAATCTGTATATAAGAAAATCGGTTAAATAAATATTATAAGCATCTAATGTTTCGTGTTAATTATAAAACAATAAAATAATACAAATAAAAACCAACAAGAAAAAGCGATTAAAGATTATAGATTATAACCATATTTACAATTTTATAATGAAAATACAAAAAAGGAATCAACGAATTAACAACAGTTTAATTTAAATAAACGGATTAAAATAATTAAATCAATTTCCACAAATGGTCTTGAATGATGGAAAAAAAAATTTCGCATTCAAACCATGCGAAGTCCTGATAAAATCGCAAATCACGTTCGAAACAATGACCTCAAGGTTCCTAATTTGAGAAACAGTCCCTAAATTAGGTTCTTGACCTTTCTTGATAAAATCCATAGTCCACTGAGGCCGTCGGTCCCGCTGCAAAACCATTTCTGAATATCCCCATCGTAACTAGAAAAGGCATTGGTCACGCGATCGAGCGATTCCAAACATAGCGCGTGTCTCCTCGATTAGAGTTCGTGTTGTATTTGGGTATATTTGTACTTGTTATTCTGCTAACAGTATTTTTTTATATAACGTTTATACATAAGGTTAAATGATAAAATAATTCCATTACAATAAACTAAGCTATTTTCAGAATATTTATTAAAACAAACAGATTTAAATTCCGTTTAAGTTGTAGAGGTTTTAAATAGTTTTGAAATTTAAAATATTTAATTCATACAACATTTAAAAAAAAAAATATTATACAGATCAGTAGGGGAGATTCTCTCTCCCCTCCACCTCTCACCAATTCACCTTGGTGACTCCCCCCTCCTACAGTATGAAGGACTAATTACAATTTAATTTTGATTTAATTAGTACCTCAGTAATAAAAAACACTGTTCCATTCATTTCCCGTCTTTATCGGTCATATTTTTCAGGATATCAATGATTGTATTCTATAGAGGTTTATAATGCAGGTTCATTGATTCTTCAATTTCCTTAGCTCTCGACTAAGTATGCGCATGTGTAAGCGAAAGTAGTAAGTAGATTGATTTCGAACACATTGATACGTAACTATCTCGGTAACAAACAACGTAATCCCTGAAAATATTATCTAAATTGGATGAACTGTAGAACCTTTAATGCTCAAACAATAATTTGACTACTGGCTATAAGCCGACAATCATAGAATATTTGTTCCTTGAAGTCTGAAAAAAAAAAAAACCCAAATAAACATTTTCGAATTTAAGGACAAACATTCTTTTTACTTCCTACTGAATGAAAATATCCCTACATAGTAAGGAAACCGCAGCGGGATGTAATATGGTCATAAGAACTTTTTTAATGGACACTGGCGTCCTATACCGGATACATATAAGAACACTCCGTTAGAAAGTAGTTCTTCGTCCAAACCCGACAAAGGAGGAAAAGAAAAGCCGATTTCCATCGAAAGCGACGAAGAGGTCGAAGAGGAGACCTCTCAACGAAAATGGTTACGCAAGTCTAAATCTGGAACCGATTCCGGCGGAAGGGAAAAAAAGAAAATTAAAAGGAAGTGGACCAAAGAAGACAAGGATTATTTACGGTGTCTTCTTCAGGAGGTTTATTGTTATGTATACTCTTTTTTATTATGTAGAGTGTAATTATTTTTAATGTACAATGTCGTTTGATATACTGGGTGGCCGGCCTTCATTGTTACTTGTCACCTTAAAGGTCTCTTTTCAATAGTGGCTATATAATGAATGATCTTAGAAGCATCTTTGATGAGAATCTTTGACAAAACCATAAAAAAAAATTTAAAAAAAGAGGTAGTGATACCGATTCAGTATTTACTTTGTATAAACATCATTTTTATATATAATTGTTCTTCATTGTTTCATAAGAACTATCTTTGGATCAACACAAAGTAAAAATATAGACAACACGTAGATTATAGAAAAGAACAAAATTCACTTTTTTTTTAGGAGTAAATAATTCAGAAATCATAAAGATTATAAAACCTTTCCAAAAAAACGTGCTGAAAGTGAATCTTTAGTAATACGCAAACATCTCTTCATCGAATAATTCCCATTATTAATCAGTGGAAAAAAAAGGAAAACCCTACGTTAAATTATATCTTCCATCTAAGCACGAAACAACTGGATGACCTTCCCAGAACTGGCAACAATTATATATATCCATTATTTTATCTCAAATCAGAAAGGAAACATTTTGAAGGTTCATTGCCGATAACAATCAAGTTAAAAGATAGAAAAAAATATTCTATATTATGCTCTAAAAGGCTTACAATCAGAAATATCTTTATTTTACACAAAAGAAAACTTTATAAGTAATTATTGAACTTTTGTTATTATTCTATGAACTGAATTAAACCTTAATTGTTAAAATATAATTACAAGAAGAAAAACATTTTTATTGACGTGTACTATTATTTCCTGTAATGACAACAATCTTGTAGATAGAAAGCATATCTCAGTAACCCTAAATTTAAATTTTAAAAATACAGTTAAAATTCTAAATAAACCCATGGGGAAGATGGCTTTGTCTGTTATACGGACGTTTCTATTAAAAAGCGGTTAATATGAAAAGAACACAAATACAAAATAAAATAAGAATTATTTATATATAGCTCCTAACATGTAATACTTCGTAAGTCTAAAACACAATAATATGAATTTCATACTGTATTAAAACATTAAGAATTATTTAGTAGTAATAAATAAAATCCATATGGTTTAACACTTTTTATTATGTTAATATTCCAACGTTTCAGCCAATCGGATTTTTTTTTTCTGACCTAGAGAAAAATAAAACAAACAATTAAATATATACAAATGAGAAATGTATGTATATATGTTGGCAAAATAAAACACCTTGTTTTGCCAGTATGGCATTATAAGATAGGCTGCCGGGTCCGCTGAAGGCGGTGTCATCGATGATGAGCTTTACCCTTCTTTTTTTTATTTATTTTTTTTTTCATACCCTCCTGTAATGATGTTAGTGGGTATTTGGTACGTACATATAGGAGGTATGCTATATGTATTGCTGGGTGTTAAGGATACCTGGGATTGCCTTTTGGCATTATAAGGTGAGGGGTCCAATGAAGGCTGTAACTTGGTTGGCTTACGCTAGTGGATTATTGGAACGGGGAGGGGCCGTTCCGCTGGTCGAGCTTTACCCTTCGTGGAGTATTCTTACTTATCTGTCTTTTAAAACAGACGATTATAGCGAGTAGATTGGTCGATGTACGACATGTCACAACCTCACAAGAGATCATAATACAACCAAAAAAGGCAATCCTCCCCGCACAGACCCGCCCCACTAAGACCCCTAGAGAGCGACGGTCCTATATCACTTTTGAAATATTTGCTTAAAACGGGATGAGGAAACTTAAGATTGTTTAATCGAGCAATATTTAAAAAACGCCTAAAATTGGAAAACGGTGTGAAAGGATTTAATTTAAATCCGTTTTAAGGAACTTATTACACAATCACGGCCAAACATTAGTAATCATAAATTTTGATAAAGTAAGTGAAATTGAATTGTAAACTAGTAAATGTATTCATTTTAACTGTGAGAATAATCGGTATTTTAGCACATTGTGATGAAGATTAATTTATTAGTGTATGTTTAATTTTATTTAAAAAGTTTTATAGAAAATTGACTAATGATAATAATTGACAAAGGCAAAATGGCCTACAATTATGTTGATTATCAATATTTGGCTGTGATAGTGTAATAAAATCTTTAATAATGCCCGGAATGGCTGAAACGTGGAAGTGTTAAGATAATAAAAAAGTGTTGGGACCAAATGGGTTGACTAAACAAATTTATAATTTTATATTGCGAAAATTCATCTAGAATGTTTCAAGAATGATGAGGTTTTTTTTCCAATATTTGCATAATTTTTTTTCGGATTTATAAAGTACGACATAAACAACGACATGCATTTTATTTTAGATGTAATAGTTTCACGTTCGAATAAAATTGAAAATTAAAATCAAACTGACTAAGATCAAATGTTTTATTATTTTTAGAAGATCGTTTATTGATCTAAAGTAATTAGTACAAGGAACATGGTTCGGGCACGGTAAAAAAAATCATTGTTGGCTGGTACTTGAAAAAAAAAAATCCGGGCGAGGGGCTTCCGCAATACAGGGGTGTCCATTAAGAGATGTTTCGCCCTATTCCAATTCACCATTGTGTTTTTTACTTCCGCAATGTTATTTATTACTGCTGCTTCCTCTCATCCTCACCCCTTTTCCTGTTGTTCCCCTGAGCAGTAGGTGGGAAGATAAACAGATAAATTATGGACAAAGATTACGAAATTGACAAACGATGCTGGTATAGTTTGTTTGGGTACTGCTACAGAAGCGGCGGCCTTTTTCTTTGAACGAGACAGGATTCACTCATCATTGCTCCCTGCTTTTGTGTCGCTCTGCTAAATATAGAACCATCGTCAGGTTTTTATCCTCTCTTTTTCTTTCATGTCTCTTTATTCTCCTACTTCTTTTTTTTTTTTTAAAGGCTTATAGAAAAATACGAGGCGCCATAAATTATAGTTGCACTAGTGTTTTAGATCATCGTCTTGAGTAAATTTGTTATAAAATCCTGGACAAATTTAAGAGATATAAAAAGAAAATAATTTAAAAATTACATATATCATAAAAAACTTTATTTTGGTTGTTTATTTTTTTATGGGATTAATTTCTTAATTAACATCATAAGGAAAAATTGGAAAAAATTATTTACATTACAGCCACCTATTGTAATATACAATTATATAATAATATCAGTTTTATTCTATATCTATATATATATTGTTATTTTAGTAACGTTTCGGGCTATACTGCTGGTTTCTCATTTTTACTATGGGAGTAATAGCGATAGTTAATTTTAAATTATACTTATTTCCGGTTGTTTATTTACTGTTATAGTTTATCTAATACTGCAATAAGATAATATAAAATAATAACCAAAATAAAAAATTTCGGTACTTTTAAATCTTATTTTTAGTCTACATAAAACAAACAAGGAGAAAATGTTTTCTTATTTAATCATATTTCACTTTTATTAACTTAGTTTACAATAACGTTAGAAATATGTGGACTATATATAAATATAGTATAAAACTGTGATAACTTTTTGTAAATAGCTTTGTGAAAGGAGAAATATTTTTGAGGCTCAATTGCTATTTTTTTATATTTATTAATTTATTAACAACTTTATAAAATTATATATAACTAGTAAATTTGTTATTAGATATAAGATGACATGATACAAAGATGTGGAGAATCTACCCATTGATAGAACTCCAATAACGTTACTAAAGAAAAATATCTTGGGGTCATCTTTTTTTCACACGCCTAGGAGGATTATCAGGTATTGAAGGAGAAGCCAGGTTAGAAATAAGTGGGTTCGGGTGGTTGGGAAGTTTATTATGGAGGGATTGGTATCTAGTTCTAGCCAAACCGGCAACATATGGAACATTAAGGTCCTGATGGATGACTTGATTTGTGACAAAGTAAGGAGAATTAAGGATTTTACAAAGGATTTTCGACAGTAAGGATAAGATACGAGAGGAATTCGATGGTTTAGTGGAGCCCCAAAGCACAACTCCGTATGTCCAGTTAGCCCTTATAATAGTCATGCAGATCAGTCTTTTGTAATGGATTGGAAGTTTAGACCGATTTTCTAGTATATATTGTAATAGTAGGAATCGGCGAGCAGTTTCCTGTCTTTTCAGTCTTGTATGAGGATTCCATTTCAGTTGTTTGTCCAGATGTAGTCCTAAGTAACGAATCTGTTCGAGAGGAATAAGTGGGGTATTATTAAAGGATATTGTGGGGCAGGAAGTCATGGGTTTACGACGAAGGTTAAACGTGATTTGATGGAATTTGTACTGTATGAACTGGCAGACGCCTATGGTTCCTGAGGATACACTTTTATAAACCAAATGTTTTGCCCGAACAATTAGAAATCAATGTCTTTTGTATTTATTTTGACATATATCATAAGTTCTACTATTTTGTAGTACACTACACTAGATAAATCTTAAAAAAATATACACAACTTACAAAGAAGAAATTTCATGATTTTAGATCTATTAGTTTTATAGTGATTCGGATGAATGATTTTGACCCTGGGTTAGTTAGAATTTATTTCGCGGTTTATTTAACGTTAGAACAACGTTACAAGGAACAATTTTTTAAAAATCATTGTCCGTACATCCCGGACTTGAATATAAGCTCCCACAGGTTACTATACAAGTCCGTTATGAATGCGAAAATAATCATCTTTATGATTGGAAGTATATAGGTTAATTTAAAATAACTATGGACCTTAATTTGAACCTTGTGGCAATCCACAAACATTCTCATTCCGATAGTACAGCAAATCGATATTCGCATTCTTCAGTTCTCGATTAGATAACTGATTGTAAAGTGTAACAGTATCGGAAGCCATCATTCAAAGCAAAATAAAAATATAATGGTCTCATTTTCTGCTTTTTATTAATACAGTAAATGATTTGTAAATAAGTTTTTAATAAAATTTAATCCCCCCCCCTAAATTTATAAATACTTTGTCAAGATTATGAAGGATTTTTTTTTTCTTTTACAAACCTACTCGTTCCTCGCACCAATTGCAGTTTCCGTATTTACTCTAATTATGCAACACCGCAGCGAGGATGAAGTCAAGAAACGCTCTGTTGCGTAGCTTCGTCGCTGTTTTTATCTAATCTCAGTCACGGTCCCTACCTCTAATTTTACAATAAACAAAAGCAACCTTAGGAATATGTTAATGTCGTAAATAAACTCAAAGTAGTAGTGTTTTATTGTCAGACTAGTAGGTCCCTCATCCAATTTCTTTTTATCCTTCGTCGAGTATAAATTTATTGAAATACCCATGTAATTTGTCTTTTAATCGTTTGTAAATCACAAAAATGTTAGTGTTTTCGTTGCACGAGATCTGCTAAAATAGGAAGAGTTGGATATAATTTAAAAAAATAAAAACACTAATTTTAAAACTTAATAAAAATATGGATCTTCTCAAGCAACAATGAATGCTTCGAATCATTTCAAGTAAAACTTAATTTTTATCCCCAGACTATATAAAGAAAAACTAGGAGTTTCAATACAGGATTTCTTGGGAATCATCCACCATGGTAACAGATAAGGATGGTGATGTCTCAGTGAAGGGCATGCATAGATTTTTTACAATTTTACATAAATTACTTTATATATACATATATAAATTTTATCTATTACTTTGTATACTTATAATTTTTGTATGTATAACCTCTTATTTTTAAATATTTATAGTTCGTAATATTTATCACTTATAAATTTATTACTTGTATTTAAACATTCATTTTTTATAATATATATATATATATATATATATTGTTTAAAACTTTAATGAACTATAATTGTGCATGAACCTGTAGGATTTTTGATGTATATATATTTTTCCTATATTTAAATTGTTTACTATTTATTATAGTGAGAGAGAACTAGATGAGATTAGGGAAATAATCGAAGGAAAAAAAAGAATTAATATAATAAAAAAAAGAATTAAAATATAGAAAAAGAAAAAGATTAAAAATTAAAACAATAAGAACAAAAAATCATGTATTACTATTATGTATTTAAACATTTAATGACTATGCATATGTAATATAAGAATAATAAGCAATTGTCTAACAAGTCTTAGTATGATGGGTGTATAGTGTAGTTGGGCGGCAATTTCTTTTGTATAAAGTTTTTTTTTCCCCATAATTTGTTAGAGAAATTAATTTTCCTATGAAACACATACAATTAAGCCTGAAATTCAGAACCCACCATGGACTAAAAACAACCAGTATCAATGCTACATCTGTCACTTATGCACAAAAATAAGACCACATCTGTCAAGTATAAAGAACGGTTGTCGCGTCTTCTAGAAAATATTCAGAATTATTTTTAATATACACTGATGGTTCCAAATCCGAAAGCTC